>NC_056736.1:621812006-622018065 GCF_019279795.1 Protopterus annectens
GGGCATTTCGTCAGACAACTTCACAAACTTACAATGGCTATAGTAAGTGTACACACCCCCCTCTTAACATGAAAGGGTTTTGTGACATATCACATCAGACCACATCAATATTGCCATGAGATTTACACCATTTTGTATGACATGTAACCTGTGCAGTCTGAATGAGAAACATACACATCAGGTAGGGGTGGCATATCATACATGTTAGTATTACAATAGCTGGCTTGAAGAAGGTGCACACCCATAAACCAATACTTTGGTAAAGCACCTCTTGCTCTCTTTACAGCATTCAGTCCTCTTGGGGAGATGTTTCTCAGCATGGCACATCTCGACATGGCAATGTTTGCAAACTCTCCCTTGCCAAACACCTCCAAATTTGTCCAATTGCAAGGCCATCCCCTGTGCACAGCAGTTGTCAGGTCACCACACAGACTGTGTTTTGTATGTAGATGTGGCCTCAGGCTTGGCCACAGCAGACAGTTGATTGTGTTATTGTGAATCCATCCTTTTGTTCATTTGGGTGCAGGGTGTAGCCCATTGTTGTGTGCAATGTTGGGATACCTCCCCATCCACAGCTATGTGGCAGACACCAGACAGATCATAGCCACAAAGGACTGGTGTTTGGAAGTGGACATAATACAGTCTGTATTGGCTACAGCCTCAGTTCAAGCTGGTGGACAGCAAACCCAAAGCAGGACACTGCCATCACCCTGCTTCACTGTGTTGGTTGGGCTGTTCTGCTGTTGTGCAGTGCTGTCACTGTGCCAAACTAACATGACCAAACTGTAGACAAAGACAGTTCAACCCTGGCTTCATAACACCTTCACACATTTCCACACATGCGTTTTGAAAAGCTGATGTATTGTTCTCCAGATGTTACCCAGAACTGGATGTTGTATGTTATGAAGAACAGCTGCCATTATCAAAACATAGCCTATACCCAAGACATGTGGACTCCATGGATGATTGTTGTCACATGTAGTACACACCCTGTACTTTCCAGAGATGTCTGATACTCCTTCACTGCTACTGTATGTCTCCTGGCAGCCTCCATGGACATTTATGGGATGATTTTCTCAACATATGTGTAGGGATGTCCACGTCTTCAAAATGTCACTGTTGCACCATCTCTTGTACACCTTTTGATGACTATCTGCACTGTGTTCCATGGTATATGCAATGCTGTGTGTATGTGTCCATAGCATTCAATCCTTTTGCAGCAATGTTAGGCTGTATGCAAACCATGGCTGGTGCTGTAGCAGGCAACTGTCGGTCTGTGTTGGGATAATCTTGGTATGTGAGCTGACTGCTATTTGCAGGTACTCCAGGTGTCCATGGCTGATGGCAGGTGTGTACCCAATATTATCAATTGCTGTGGTTGCATCACACGCTGATGTACCCTGGTATGATCTTCCTCCTGCCCACACATATGCATCTAGCTTCTTGGACTGTTACCACTCCACATACATGTTCCCCTAACAGAGATGTATGTTTCTCATTTGCATTGTACAGATTATAGGTCAAATGACAGGTTGCATGGCTTTGGACTTGTGTATTGTGCTCACATTTTTATATCTCACAAATAACTGGCATTGTGATGTGTGTACACCTTTTATATGCACTGTATCACAATACTGTATACAAAATGTCCCTACTATTAGCACTCTGTTCCCACATTTTGGCAATCATTATCCAGATGTCCTGCAATAACAGGTTTGTGAGTTATGCTACTGATATGTGACATCTCATGAAAATAGGCCCCTGTGATATCATGCAGTGAACCCCACCACAGGTGATCTTGCAGATACATGCAATTTGCTAACTATAACAGTTCAGTGCATGGCCACATGCATGACCTTAAAATGCTTGGGGTACTGGTAAGCCACAACAGGAGGATATCATACTTACCGGTCTCAGGCTGCTGTGCCTCATGTTGATGGGAGGTACCTAGGTATTGTGAGGGAGAGGTATTGTCAGCAGCCTCACAATAGCCATTGGCCCAGGAGCAATGCTACATGTCTGCACAGGTACAGTATACACTAAGATATTACACTATTTGCTATTCTGAAATGGGCACATGTGTGCATTACTAAACCCCACCCAGTACTCTATTTTGCAATGACATATGCATCTAAAGTTAGTACACAGTTGGACTGTAACCTCAGTACTCTGATGTGGACTTTTGCCTTACCTGGACGCTACTCACTGGTTTTCTGGGTGGCACCCCACCTCCACGACAGGTACATCTTGTACTGGTTGTTGTCTGTGAGCCACCTCAAGGTTGGAAAGGAGCTCCTCCATTGCTGTAAGTGGAGCCTCTCTGGCTGGCCCACCACCAATAGAGTAATGGTCCCTCGCCACTGCAGCAGCCAGTAGCCATGCATGCCGAATAAGATCAGTTGCTCTGTGCCTGATCTGTTGGTACGTGCAGCCATAGTTCCCCAAGATGTTTACTCTCTGTGTGATGTCTTCTCAGAGGGCTGTCCTCTCCCGGTGGTGTTGGTGACCCCGACTGAAGAGTATGTTGTAATGCTCCAGGATGGCTTCAGTTATGGCTGCTGTCTCCTGGACATCATAGGCTGGAAGCCTCTGCATAACATCCAAAAGACATAAACAGGGAAAACACATCACAGGACATCAGACATTGTCCATATTCTTTACAGAGACAGCTCACTAGTAATGAGTATCAGTAGCCACAACATTACATCAAATCATATTCCTGTACCTAGCAGCATTGTATGGACATGCATAGCATTATGTTTAAGTAGGCAGTTTGCACCTGATGCATGGTTAGGGTGGGGGGTGCATGTGGTGTGCATATCCACATATACTGATGTTGAGCCAGGGGGGTGATATTTGTCCTAAACATGTCTGAAGCAGGTCGGTGATAGCTATGGTGTGTTTGTATGTGCTGTGGCTCACCTCCATTAGAGGGAGAGTTGGATAGTTGCCTGTGAGACTGCAGACATATTTGGGGATGGCCTTTCAATTGCCCTCAGTTGATGTGTCCAATTTGTACTCATACTCAGCATTACATTAATGCACCTGTGACCTACTATGCTCAATCAGACACAGGTTGACATGCTGCCCAGATGGTGACTGCTTCTAGACTCATGGTGGTGGAATGAAGAAGTACAGGGGAGTATGCAGAGTAAGGTGTTGGCAAAGGAGAAGTGGGATTGACAGACAGATGTAGAGAGTTGACATGAGTATAAAGAAATGGGGTGCATGGCAATGAGGGTGTTGGACATGGCTACGGATGTGGAATCTGACATGCAGATGTGGAGTCTGGGGTTGTATGTAATGTTGGACAGCACGGATGGTGTATAGGGCCTGTGCCTATTGGCTAGACAGAGGTACATAGCTAGGAAGGATGTTTAGCACAAAAGGGTGATAAAGAAATATGGCTGGAACATACAAGCTAGGAGTGTGTTTAGAACACATGGAAACATCACTTTGATGGCCTGTTCCATGAGGAAAATGGGGGAGGGAGGGTAGGTTGGCTGAGGTGGGTATGGTTAATCAGGAGGTGCAACAGCTTATCAAGGAGAATGTAAGGATAGCTATGATGGGGTTTAACAGTGGAAAGGCTGTTGTTCCAGGTGACAAGGAGAATGTAAGGATAGCTATGAGGGGGTTTAACAGTGGAAAGGCTGCTGTTCCAGGGGACAAGGAGAATGTAAGAATAGCTATGAGGGGGTTTAACAGTGGAAAGGCTGCTCTTCCAGGGGACAATGAGAATATAAGAATAGCTATGAGGGGGTTTAACAGTGGAAAGGCTGTTGTTCCAGGTGACATACCTGTAGATGCCTGGAGGGGTTTCTGAGACCTGGCAGTGGTATTTTTAACTGGATTGTTTACTGTAATCTTGGAAAGTGAGAGGATGTGTGATATGTCAGTGAATATGTATGGGTACTGCTTATCTGAACAAGGGTGGTCTGCAGAGCTGTAGTAACAAGTGAGGGATAACATTGATCGGTCACAGGATGAGGTAATGGTAAAGGGTGGTGGCAGCTAAGTTGAGAACTTGTTAATGATTGATGATCTGCAGTATGGTTTCATGCCAGGTAAGAGCAGTACAGATGCAAACTCCTTATACTGTATGCATTTTCACACTGGTGTCTCTTTCCCAGTGCTGTTACATGCCTAGAGTGCCTAGTATATTTGCAGTTACATATGTATTCCTCCATAGCAAGATTGCTTTTTTGTTGTGTCAGTCTGCCTGTAGTTTGGATATTGCTTGATAACATGGCTAGCAGCCCAGTGTATTTTTCCTAATTTGATGTTATGTCAAGATATTTGGCATATGTAAGTATTGCCTGGCCCCAATAAGCATTTTGTATTTCTGACACATCAGTGGGAGGATGTGAAGATTTACGTGACTAACTACTGGCAGGTCACTGGACTTTTGACTTGTGTATTCCACTCATTAGATGTTGGAACAGACAGGAGGGTGTTACAGCATCAAATGTGTCAGCTCAACTTCACCAGTATCTCAGATATGCCCACATTTTCATGCCCCCCCCCCTTTGTCAGGCTTGGTTATGCTTTCTTGCACTAAGCTGTTCTGAGCATACCTGTCAACCAGCCAGATTGTTCCAGACTGTCCACGTTTATTGCCCATATTTCTGGTCTGTTGCACACTATCATTTTATTCCTTCCTGTGGTAAATCACTGTGATCATGTGGGGATTTCTGTCAGTATATTAAGACATACATTACAGTTTAAAAATTGACATCCTCCTGAACATGTATGCTGACACACACCCTGTTCCTGTAGCAACATTCTACATTTATACTTGCAGGACGTACATTGTGTCCCTAGTGTTGCTCCATTGCCCCCCATTTTGCAGCCTTTGTCCAGATCTGTTGCACTTAGGGGTGGGGAGGTATGGTGCTGGATATGACTACAGTACATGTAATGCGCACATATATATATATATATATATATATATATATATATATATATATATATATATATGTGTGTGTGTGTGTGAGTGTGTCTGTGTGTTTGTGTATATATATATATATATATATATATATATATATATATATATATATATATATATATATACAGGGTCTATATCATAACATCGAAGTTTCATAACTTCAAATGTTATAACATCGAACCCGAAACCTCGAAGACTGACAATGTCGAAGCCACGGAACATCAAATTCTTTCCCAGGGAAAGAATTTGGTGGCCCATTTCCATGGCTTTGCTATTTCCTTCACTGTGGTGCGATCTCCGAGTTGGTATATTTAAGTAGGGGGGGAGCCCCCCACATGAGTAATGGTTTATAGTTTTTGTATGTTTCGTGTTTTGTACTGGAACAGCGATTTTTTTCCCCAGGGAAAAAATTGATGTTCTCAGTCTTCGGGGTTTTTAGCTGTCGAGGTTTTGGGTTCGATACTATAACATTCGATGTTTTGAAACATTATTGTTGTGATATAGACACTATATATACATATATATATTTATATGCTTCTACCTGAGAAGGTCGACAAGCCAAATAACCGACAACTACATGACAGACACGAGAACACCGACAAATCAAATAACCGACAGTTGTAATTACCGACAACCATATCTTCGACAAATCTCCATAGTATGCTCGACAACAGTATATGCAGTATGTAGATATCCACAGCATGTTTATGTACAGAATCGACATGTTTTTTGTCATCTTACACGTGTTCCACCATTACACCACAAAACAAACATAAAACTCACTTCATTTCGATCAAGACTTCTCCGTGCCAGTGCAAAAATGATATATAATGTATATTTCTAGACACTTTTCTACTACTCAAATCTTGGTAGTCTACATCAAAAAACAATGAAAACATTCTAAACTTTATCGTTCACATCTTCAACAGTCTTGAAACAGCTCTGACAAACTCCACGTTAGAATAATGTTGCATATTAGCTATAACCGTCTCAAACTGATGTTGCCTAAGTACTACTTTTCTCTTTTTGGGTGACGGTACATACCCTGTAGACATTCGTACTCTCAGTTCATCTACCCGGTCTTGTTCACGTGTCAATATGTGGAGCAAATACCTCAAATCCGTCCCCCTATCACCGAGCAAGCACTTTAACCTCCTATGCCACGCCTCCACTGTGTTTTGCATTCGAGGCAGAGAAAGTTCATTAAGTTCGAAAAAATTCCAAAACTTAATTGGAAACAATGGCGGAAATCTCACTGCTGCTGTCAATCTAGTATTGAACTTATGCCTTTTCCCATAGACGTACCAGTCAGAAAAGTATTGCAGTATGTCCTTTCCTTCTGATGGAAATGTTGACTTTATTTCATCAAATGTTTCTTTAACTTTATCTTCAGGCAGGAATGCTAGTGCTACCAATGATTTCACAGCTAGCTGTAATTCCTGTGAATTATTGTATGTACATGCTAGACCTAAAGATTGTACCTTTCGCCAGATGTTATGACCAAAGTGAAAGAGGCAACCCTTAGAACTGACATCAGGAATGTTGAGTCTGATACTCTTTAACGCTGCGATTTCAAAATCACATAAGACGAATTTAACTTGCATCTCTAAACTATTTGATGTGAGCAGAAACAATATACCATGCCAGAGATAGTAATATGCTTTTAATGATTTTTTAGACATGAATGCATATACTAGAGGGACGGACTTGGTATATGTCCCGTATTTTACAAGTGCATGTACGCTGTATAATTGCCGAATGGTCACCCCTTTGAAAAAGAATGTACCATCCATTAGCCATATAGCAGCTCGGCTTAAATCGAATAAATTATGTAGAGTACTGAACACTATAACTGTTGTGTCTGTTGCATTATCTGACATACATTTACTTAGAAATGCACCATTCTTCAGGGTGAACTTGCTGAAATCTATAGTGTCAAGTGTTAGTTTAAACTTTTCAGTTAGTCCACACTTCAGACGTCTAACACGGTTCACTTGTTGCAGTAGAGCTCTTCTCTGGGGAAGACAGTGAATTGTGGATAAGGAAGTTGATGATAATGCATCGTCAACTATCAGTGACGGTGTGTCCCTACCCATACTAGCTCTAAGTTTCAGTTCACTACACACAAGGTATCGGTCTAGCTCCCCTGGTTCTGCAGCATGGCAATGAGCAACTGATTTTTCAAGCTTATCGCCGTCAGCTAAGAAAACGGTAACAGCTCTATCCTTACAGCCCTCTGTACTTTTATATTTACAAGCCCAATACCTTTTAGTTTTCCTTGTACGTTCAAGGTAATACAGGTAACTGTCGATAATTAACATTGCTTTATTCTTTTGGGAATGTACGGTCTGGTATAAAGTCCCAAGTACTCCCGGAGTATTCATGTCCACATTCGCCATATTGTCTTCGGTGCATAGCACAACGAACGCTCAATAACACGAGTATTTAAGACCATTATTCTGTTTTAATTGCTAATTATGCGTATATGTTTAAGTATTTGTCATCTCTGCAATGGCATTTATTAGCATTTATTGGTAGGCAGATTGTGTAATCCATATGTATTTATGGAGGTAATATTATATGTTGTATTTGTAAATAATATTCCTGGCAGACAATTTACCATAGTATTGTGCTGTGATTCAGATGTTACTTTACTGATATGTGTATTTATTACTGAGCTATGTTATTGTCGATCTTCTGGAGTGTCGGTTTTATGCACTTTCGGTTTTCTGAGTTTTCGTTCATATCGTCTTGGTTAAATAGCTGTCGATCTTTTCAACTCTCGACCTTGTCAGGTAGAAATAAATATATATATATATATATATATATATATATATATATATGTATATATATAAATATATATATATATATATATATATGTATACGTATATATATGTGTGTGTGTGTGTGTGTATATATATATATATATATATATATATATATATATATATATATATATTTATATATATGTGTGTACCTAGATATATATTTCTATATATGTATATATTATGTTATATATTTATCTGTGTATAGATATATTTCCATATATGTGTGTGTGTGTGTGTGTGTGTGTGTGTGTGTGTGTGTGTATATATATATATATATATATATATATATATATATATATATATATATTTGTTTGCATATATGACTACTGATATATCCGTATATTTCTTTTTTGATATCTACACATATATATTATTTTATGATATATAATATAGCACATATTCTGTATGTCTAATTTCGTACGTACAGCTAGATATATATCTGATGTATACACTTTTCAAGTTTTTTAGATGTAATAGTTACTTCAAATGAGACAGATTTGTGGTCAGACCTCACCAGGGAAGACCTCACAGTGGTAAGCACCAGAACCAGGATGTTGTCGCCGCCCCTTGTGGAGGTGTCAACCAGCTGGTTAAAGGCAATGGAGTTAACAAAGTCAAAGAACCTTTGGGCAAGTGAGTATGAGCATGAGCAATGGATGGGTAGTTAAAGTCACCCAAAACCATGGTGTTCAGATGTATTTTGATAAACTCAAGTAGATCCATATAGGCAGAGTGGGTGTCCTGATTCATAGAGGGGGTCCTATAACTGGCAATGACTTGAATAGGTGTCCTACCAACAGTTAATTGCACTTGAATTATCTCCAGGAAATCATACTGCTTAACCAATCTGGAGGTGTATTTATCTTTAATGAATATTGATACATCCCCTCCTTTAGTTTTCACGCCTTCAGTTTGTGGTCTGACCGTGTGGAAGGAGGTGTAACCTAGTATGGCTGGGGTGCTGTCCACTCCTTGAACCAGGTCTCTGTGACTGCACAATTGTCTGCATTTTCCAGGGTGAGGACTGCTTTTAATGAGTGCAGTTTCATGTTAAGACTCCTAGCATTTAGCAGCATAACCTTAAGGTTGCTTTTGATGGAGTTTTTACATCAGGAATTTTGTCCTTGAGACACTGCCTAAAAAAGGCAGTATGGGGGTGGCAAGTGCCTTAGCCAGTAGCTGAAATCCCAGGGGGTGACAGATGAAGATCACCTCTGACAAAGCATCGAGGTCTGTCGGTCATGTCATCCCAGGCTGACAGATACTGGATCCCCTTAGAATGACACCAGAAATTAAGCCAATTATTAAAGACAATCATTTTCTGTTTGTATTGAGGCATCATCCTAGGTGAAGGCAAAATGCTGCTTGAGGGTAGGGGCATACCTGCCTGAGGCACATAGTCCAAGAGCTCATTCATGTCTCTCTTCATATAGTATACAGAGTTATGTCTCAAATCGTTCACACCAACATGGACTATGATGGAGTCATGACAGTACCTGTTGTTGAGAGACTTGAGTACATGTGTGATATGGCATATCCTGGCACCTGAGAGACAGCTGACCATGACCTTTTCCTTATCCAGCCTAGTGAGAGGGACATCTGTGTGTCTCATGATGGAATCACCTATGACTTATATATTTGGTTTTGTGGTTTGCCTTAAGGGCTTGACAGGTGAGACACTGGTGCATGAGCTGTTATATGTATTTTGTTTTGCAGAGGAGGTATTATGTGTAGCATGCTTGTGTTTATGTTTGGCAGGTCTCTGGTGTTTAGGTATGTTTCTGGTGAGGACCTCCGCATATGTAGGTATATGTGATGTGGGTTTGGGTGGAGTAGGTGGTGAGGTGTGCATGCTGACAACCTGCTCATTGTCATATGTACTGACTGGTGTGTGAGACAGCATGGATTCAAGGTTCTTAATATAATTTCATCTCTTACATGTTGAGTTTGTGTGGACTAAGAGTAGATAGTCATCGGTGAACATGAGGCAGTTGCTACACTGTCGCAGGATGCCCATGTCAATCAAGCTGGCTGGAGAAACTGTAGGAAAATGTTCATCCATAATATTAGGTAAATTACATAGTCAGAAAAAGAGGTAGCACTTAGGAATGGCTACTGGGTGAGAGATGTGTTGGTACCTCTAAGGCTAGGCTTAGTGTTTCACCTGACAGTAGAGCACAGCCGCAAAAACCTCTGGAGGACCACAAGCAAAGTGCCTAAGGGAAAATGTAACAAGCAAAGTGTTTACATCTATAACCACCAACAGTAACCACCACTATGTGTCAGTGTAAGATGGTGTGATACCCACAAACAAGTGCAAATGTGGGGCTTAAATAAAACAAGAAATAGTCCTTATAACTCAAACTAGCCAATAAGAATGCTCTCTTTGAGTTCTGGTCCAACCACCCTGAATTAGATGGGACCCAGACAGCACTCTCCTTCAACAATAGTGCAGAATGGCCTTCACCAACAAAAACAACTTGAATTTGATGCTCAGAAGTTACAGAACAGACCCAGAAACAGCAAACCTGGAACTGGGCTATGCTACAGCTGAACTAGTACAGTATACAGTAAAATGTGCAAATAAACAGTTCAGACAATTCAAACAGACAGTAAAATGCAAATACAAATTAAAAGTGAAATGTCAGAGCAAAAACAGGCACTTATAGTTAGTCGGAAGCAACAGATGCCTCAGATCTTGCAGTATCTCAGTGAAGAGCTGGTTTTAGTGCTCAAGTGATATCAAACAGTTTAGATTCAGCAAGCCTGAATCTAGCCTATGCTATATAATGCAGTAGAACTAGAAATTCAAGGTGCATAAAGTTACAGTCACAACAGCAAAAAACAATTTAAATAAAGCAGCAATTTACCAGCAATTCCAAGCTGAGAAGGGTGTAGGCTACACTCTCCCACCACAAGAGTCTAAACCACAAACCTTCCTAATGTAAAACAACTGGTTTTAGAGCCTAAGTGCTTAAGCCAGAACTAAGATACTTCAGAAAACAGGCACAATAGTCCTTCAACCAGCAATTTCCAGCTTAGAAAGGTGTAGACTATCCTCTCCTGTCACAAGAGTTTAGACCTTGAATCCTCCTAAAGTAAAGTAACTGGTTTGGAACCCAATTGCTTAAACCAGAACAAAGACACTAAGAATAACAGGCACAATAAGCCTTCACCAGCAATTCCCAGCTTAGAAGGGTATAGGCCACACTCTCCTACCACAAGAGTCGAGACCACAACCCTCCCAGCATAAAATAACTGGTTTGGAGCCCAAGTGCTTAAATCAGAACTAAGACACTTTCAGAATAAAAGACACAATGAGCCTTCAACCACCAATTCCCAGCTTGGAAGGGTGTAGGCTATCCTTTCCTGCCACAAGAGTTTAGACCACAAATCTTCCTAATGTAAAATAACTGGTTTGGAACCCAAGTGCTTAAATGTAACAAAGACACTTAGAACAAAAGGCACAATAAGCCTTCACCCAGCAATTCCCAGATCAGAAGGGCAGAGGCTACCCCATCGTCCCACAAGAACGTAGACCACAATCCTTCTTAATGTAAAATAACTGGCCTGAAGCCCAAGTCCTTAAACTAAAACTGAGAGACTTAGAGTAACAATTGCAATTTAATCAGGTTACTAACAAATACAATAAATGCAGCAGAATAAATGCAATGGAAGACTTTAAGAACAAGCAGCAAAAGCAAAATAAGGTAATAAAGTAGGAAGAGACAAATACAGTAAGAGTAGCTGAATAAAGTGCAATTTTTTTTTTTAGTTAAATAGAAATGGAGGAAACAGAAATTAATTCCAGGTTAAGAAAAATAGGGATTGGGCCTTTCCAAATGATCTCACTGTATCGATAGAATGAACTGATGCAATGCGACTGGGGAGAAGTGTCCAATATCAAATTTATAGTAGAGGTGGGCAAGTGTTGATGGAGAAGTACAGAGAATATCGGAAGGAGTTGCATTGTGTTTTTGTAGACTTAGAGAAAGCATATGACAGGGTGCCTAGAGAGGAGTTGTGGTATTGTATGAGGAAGTCAGGAGTGTCAGAAAAAGTATGTAAGAGTGGTACAGGATATGTACGAGGGTAGTGTGACAGTGGTGAGGTCTGCGGTGGGAGTGATGGATGCATTTAAGGTGGAGGTGGGGTTACATCAAGGATCAGCTCTGAGCCCTTTCTTATTTGCAATGGTGATGGACAGGTTGACAGACGAGATCAGACAGGAGTCCCCGTGGATTATGATGTTTGCAGATGACATTGTGATCTGTAGTGAGAGTAGGGAACAGGTGGAAAAGACCCTGGAGAGATGGAGATATGCTCTAGAGAGAAGAGGAATGAAGGCCAGCAAGACTAAGACAGAATATATGTGTGTGAATGAGAGGGAAGATAGAGGAATGGTGAGGATGCAAGGAGTAGAGGTGGCGAAGGTGGATGAGTTTAAATACTTGAGGTCAATAGTTCAGAGTAACGGTGAGTGTGGAAGAGAGGTAAAGAAGAGAGTACAGGCAGGATGGAGTGGGTGGAAAAGAGTGTCAGGAGTGATTTGTGACAGACGAGTACCTGTAAGAGTGAAAGGGAAGGTCTACAAGAGGGTAGTGAGACCAGCTATGTTATATGGGTTGGAGACAGTGGCATTGACAAAAAGGCAGGAGTTTGAGCTGGATGTGGTAGAATTAAAGATGTTAAGATTTGCACTGGGTGTGACCAGGGTGGACAGGATTAGGAATAAGTATATTAGAGGGTCAGCCCAGATTGGAAAGTTTGGAGACAAAGCCAGAGAGGCATGATTACATTGGTTTGGACATGTGCTGAGGAGGGATGCTGAGTATATTGGAAAAAAGATGCTAAGGATGAAGCTACCAGGTAACAGGAAAAGAGGAAGGCCTAAGATAAGGTTTATGGATGTGGTGAGAGAGGACATGCAGATGGTTGATGTGACAAAGCAAGATGCAGAGGACAGGAAGAAATGGAAACAGGTGATCTGCTGTGGCGACCCTTAACGGGAACAGCCAAAAGAAGATGATGATGAGTAGAGGTGGGCAACTGAAAAGCCACCAAGTTTTAAGAATACAACAGTTGCGTGGGTGAGTGGGAAAATAAAACTGAGAATCAGAACAGAAAAGGATTCTTGCAGTAAAGTTCACTAACCCTGAGAAACGTTCACAAAATACAGCCTTTGAGGAATACTGTTAAAACAACAAACTAAGAGAACTACAGTAACAAGCAGATGGAATTTCTTTAACAAGTACAGACCAATAAATAAATGCAGCATAGGAATGTTGAATATGATGGAAACAGAGCAAGTGCAAAAAATATATACTTATTTATTTTTTATTTATTTATTTATTTTCATTTGTTGACCGGGCTAGTCTAACTGGATATATGTCCATTTTCAGTAGAGGCCCGGGGAGAAAAGCTCCAAGCATAGACAGAAAAACTTATTATACAATATTACTATAAAAACTAAGCTATAATCAAGTACAGATAATAACAATATTTGAATATTTGGGAGAGAGAAAGAAAAAAAATATTGTGTGCCGAGTTATTTAGAGGGGAATGAACTAAGATCAAATACAGAAAAATAAACAATATTTGACAGGAAAAAAACACGAGTAATACATTTTAAAAAAAAGTTATAAAAAGATTTTTTTTTTACTTATATCAGCTTTGTATTTCCAGATGGTCTTAGAAGCACTGCAATTTTTGTAGCCAGTCATAGGGACAGCAAATATTATTTTAGTTAATCAGAAGTGCAGAAAACTGTTGAAAATAAGCACTTATCTTTTGTAGTCTCTCCGCAGGTACTTGGAAAACAGTAGAGCAAGGGCAGAAGGCCTACCTCACTGGAGCTTTGAGCAAACAAGCACAAAACATTTCAAACACTGGCTGCTTAAAGCAAAAAAAAAAAACAAAAACAGGAATCTGCAAAAATTCAAATTATCCAATCAAAACACTATAAACAGAGCCCTGCAACAGTAACTCTAGTTAGATCCGACAAACTGTACCTTCCCCCCACAAGGGCACAGCTGGGCCCCTGCAGACAAAAGATTAACTGTTTTACAAGCTCCAAAGGTCACAAACAGTACTAGATTCAGCAACCCTGAGCCTAGTCTATGCTAGGTTTTTTTAAGTGCAGCAACAAGTAAAATGAGCAGAATAAGCAGCTGAACAGTAATTACAGTTGTAAGAAGAATTCAATTAGCAGACAATCTAAAAACTTAGTAAAATACAGTTGCACAGTTTAAAGAAACAGATGTACAGCAAATATTGTTTTAGTTAATCAGAAGTGCAGAAAACAGTTGAAAATAAGCACTTATCTGTTGTAGTGTCTCAGTAGGTATTTGGGAAACTGTAGAACAAGGGCAGAAAGCCTAATTCACTGCAGCTTTGAGCAAACAAGCACAAACCAGTTCAAACACTGGCTATTTAAAGCAAAAAAAAAAAAAAAAACAAGAACCAGCGAAAGTTCAAATTATCCAATCAAAATACCCTAAGCAGAGCCCTGCAAAAGTAACTCTAGCTAGATCAGACAAACTATACCTTCCTCCTATGAGAGCACAGCTGATCCTCTCCAGACAAAATATTAACTGTTTTACAAGCTCCAAAGGCCACAAACAGTACTAGATTCAGCAACCCTGAACCTAGTCTATGCTATTGTTTTTCAAGTGCAGCAACAAGTAAACTGAACAGAATAAGCAATTTGCAGACAATTATCCAGTCAAAATGCCCTAAACAGATCCCTGCAACCTACTGCCATCACCCACCTCTATCCACTACTAGGTGTGATCATTTTCCTAAAATGTCTTTCCCATGCCTTGTATATGATCCAACCCTCCGTATTACCATTTGTCCACTATCTATATGTATGTGCCCATCCCTTATCACCTCAGCCTTGTGAGTGCAAAGCTCTGTTTGCCTATTTGCACTCACAAACTATCTTACAGCCAGCTGACTGTGAACATAATAGTAGCTTAAAATCATAGTTCTGTGACCTGGGATAAGTTAAAAAGCTAAGACACATGCAAGTTTCTCTTTGCTGCAAATTGTTACTAAAATCGACCAGACTTCAGCAAACCTTGGTGTCAGAAAGTTTGTAACTCTAGAACTGAGATGGAATCACCAAACATGTCTTTGTCTCGGGGCACCATGTAGCCATGCAAAAGGAGTACAAATCCTTATCCACATGGGAAGGAAGAATGGATGTGTTAATGGCTCTGATCAATCAAGTACTAGTTAGACACATCCAAATTCAAAATTATCTACTAGAACAGTGATAAAACAGCTATTAGTTAAAGAGAAGCTTCTCAAAATTACAAAATTATCTGATGTAATAAGGATGCAAGTGGCCCGCATCAACTAAGGGATCGTCATTCTGTCATCAGCTGGTATATGGTATATGATACACTCCTAAATCAATCAAATCCGAATGTAGAAAGGCAAATATTCATGCCAAACTACTTGAAGTAGAGTTTTGAAAGTACAGGTTTATGTGACATATGTAGGTTACTTGATGCACTTTACAGAGAATTCACTTTTATTACTTCTAATGGTGAATCCTAAAGCAGACTAGACTATTTATTAATCTTAATTAGGTAGAAGTCAAGTCATGAGAACTCTCAATCCATCACGTTGTTTCCTTTAGTATTTCTCTAGGGTACCTAACACCATGCAACCTACCAGAGGGTAGCTCCAGTAGTCGTACAAGTTAAGGAGTTCACAAAGTTTGTTAAAGATGAACTAACAAGGTGCATACATCTAAACTCATTAGGCAGCATGCTCATGTACACCTGGTGAGAGTTTGTAAACTAAAGTTACAAGCTATGTGCAACCAAAGCTCATTCATTATCTGAAATAGATACCCAGGTAAGATCCATAAATAATTTAATAGATATTTATTGTAGGAAAGTGACAGAAGTACAGGTTTCAGAACAAGGAATTCACCCAAGAATACAAGCAAGCCAAAGTGGAACTGGCAAAACTAATAGCAGAAAGAACTGAGCTTCCTTGCCTGTGCTTTTAGCGAACAGTCATAGGGAAATGCTCGGCAATCAGCCTGCAGATTATTACACATCTCGCCAATAACTGATCATTGACCAAAGGTGAGAATCAAACCCTGTAGCTTGTGACTATGAGGTAAATACCTTAAACATTATGCCAACCTCCAATCCCTTAAAAAAAGCACCCCTACTCTTTTCAATAGGTGTCATGGGAGCTTTTACATCCACCCACACTATCATCATTCAAGCAGGTGGGACCTTGGTTTAACACATCAGATAGAGACAGCACACTCTGGAGTGCAGGACCCCATATATTGGGCTGCATTGTCAACAATCTATCTACTTTGTGTGGGAATAGGACCTATAGCCTTCAATAACAAATGCAAGTGCTTTACCTGGTGTGCCACTGGCACTAAATGCTTCACTGCTGAAACCCACAACTGAACACAGAAATGCTTCATATCTTCAGTCTAATGCTCGCCCAGCTGAGCTATTTTGATAAAACCAAGGCTATGGCTCATACAACCCAAATTTAATTCCTGGCATGGGTGCTTGACATTGCCAGCAGGAAGGATGGGCATACCTATTCTGGTGGGTTTAAAGGTGTGTAACATGGGGCACACTGGCACATTATTCTTCATGACAGATACCAGACAGACAACAGCATTTAGTGCTGCCTGAGATTAAGTGGAGCATCCCGCTGATGTCAAACCACTTGCACAAGTGAGGAGCAGGGCACTATTGATGACCATTACATGATTCTTTCTTGGGGTATTACCAACATGCACAAGGGTGCATAAGAAATTAAAGCAAACTCACACCCTGGAAGCAGTATGATGTTGCACATGATGCCTCCATCTCCTTGCAGCCCGAAACATGGGTGAGAGATAGTCGGGGGTCTAATTGGAGGTTTGATAGCACAGACAGGGAAGAAAAGGGGGTTGGGATAAACTGATCGCTAGTTGTGAAGACTAAAATGTGGGAGAGGGAAAATAAGTTTGTCTCAGAATATTGATCTTTGTGGAATAGGTCTGAAAAGTTGTTTGTTTGCAAGTTAAGCCAGGGAAAAGCTAGAATTAATATCCAAGTTATAACAAGGAAATATGGATCTGCTTACTACACCAACAAAGATGGCAGAGACAGCTGAGGAATTTATAAATTATATTAACTTATATTCTGACATACTATCCAGATGATATCCATCTGATGAAGCAAGTGCTATATATCCCCAGATGAGGTAATATCTGACAATGTAGATTAGATGTAGCATTCCTAACAGAGCTGGGTCATCCCATTGAGTAAAGCACCAGATTCAGATGGTTTGAAATAAATATCTACAAAATATTTGAAGATACATTGCAGGACCCTCTTTTTTTAATGAGATATTCACTGGTTGCAATCAACCCTCATCCCTTCACTAATCCAGAATTGTAGTAATCGCCAAACTAGGTAATCATCCTACAAAAGTGGAAAATTATCACCCTATATTCCTAACAAACATGAAAGTCAAGCTGTATACTAAGATCCTTCCAGAACATATTCAGCCCTCCATATCCTACCAATCTCACTCCTCCCAAGTCAAATTTGTCCACGGAGAGTCTAGCACAGGTCACTTCAGAGACTTAATCACTCCCATGCAAATCCATTGGAAGAATATACTTCCAACGTTTGCAATACTTGTAAACATCAAAAAAGCACTCAGATGGCAATATGCTTGAGCAGTGATAATGTGCATGCATTCTTCCAGAGAATATCTGACAACCATGCAAGCAGTATATCCTCCTATGAGTGACGTAAAGTATATTTCCCACATCCTTCCATCACATGGTTGGAAGTTTTTAAAAGAAGAAATTAAAATTAATTTTTACATACATACATACAAATATTTCAAGCAAGGGCATTAATGCCCTTCTAGGTTGGCAATATACCAAAACATGTGTTCCCATAATAAGTATCCAGGCTGTTCATAAAAATAAACTAGTACTTGCTTTAATGTAATTTGGTAGTCTGTTCCAAGCATCAGCTACTCTGTCATAGAACCAATTAGTACACATCTCATTCCTATAGAATCCTCTACATGGGTTATCTGATGATTCTCTAGTACTTTTTGATAACCTCAAACATTCCCAGAGGTAGTTATCACTAAATCCCCTATATACCTGAATAAGATCTCCTCTTAGATATCTGTAAGAGACACTGTACAAGTTCAGATATTTTAGTCTTTCATAATAATTCAAATTTTCACATCCATGGATACCCTTGGTATATTTTCGTTGTACTCTTTCCAGTTTACTCAAGCTTGTTTTCTTATAGGGTTTCCATACTGTTATTCCATACTCAAGCTTGGGTCTAATGTAACTAACAAACAATGACTTCATTATTTTTTATTTCTTAGACTTTATAAATCTTTTTATACAACCTATCATTCTATAACTATCATTAACTAATTGGTTGATATGATTAGAAAAACTCATAGCTGAATCTAACTATAAACCCAGATGCTTAGAAGAGTCTACAGTTTCAATCACTGTGTGCTGTATTAAATATTCACCTTTCAATTTATGCCTATCAAATCTCATATGCTTAGTTTTTTATGTATTTATCAGCATATTATTCTCCTGTGCCCAAATGGTCAATTTAGTCATGTTATTTTGCAGAAATGCCTTATCTGTAACACATGTCATCAGTTTGCCAATTTCAGGTCATCTGCATATAGACTGTAGGTTCACAAGTTCATAGGTGTGCACTAGGCTAATGGCCCTAGAGCCTTTATAAGCCTAGCCCATAGAAGTGCCCTGACATTTTATCGCCTGATATTAGTTCCCAGTGCCTCTATCAAGTAGAGCCACTGGAGTGATCGCCTGGGTGAACTTTCTATTTCCCATCCACTCATCAAGATTTCTCTTGAAGAGGGCCAATGAGGTGCTCTGCTTGACATGTATGGGAAGTCTATTCCAAAGCATGGGCAGTCTATGGGTTATGAACCTGTCCCTCCAATATGTTCGCTTGATTGTGGTAATCCGGATGAGGTCTCTAGAGTGTGTGGTGTGGAGGAATGTTTAAAGCCTAGGATCCTCTTCATGAAGTACTTTTGTGGCCTTTCCAGCTGTTGGATGTTTCTATAGTGAGGTACATGCCAAATGGGGCATTATACTCGATGACTGGCCTAATGAGGGAAGAGTAGATACAGATGATGACCTCTTTCTTCCTGGATACAAAACCCTTGGTAATGAGATGTGCCACATAGAAGGACTTCATGACCACAGTGGCAATTAGGTGGTCGAAGGAGAGGTTGCTGTCAATCTGTGTCCCCAGATCTCTTATAACACCTTCAGTGTTCAGTGGGCTCCCATCGATGTGGTAACTAGTGAGAACTGAGTTTTTCCCAATGGGGATGATGACGCATTTTTTGGCATTAAGCTTAAGGCCATAGTTTCAACACCAGTCATTGGTCTCATTGAGGCCTTTCTGTAGGATGTCTATATCACTTGGGGAGTTAATAATGGCTCCCAGCTTGTAGTCATCTGTGAACCTGGTCAGCCAGAGTCCCTCCCTGTTGGCCTGAACTTCTTAGAAGTAGATGCCAAACAAGAGAGGATGCAGGACCGATCACTGTGGGACTCCACTTGTGACTGGTCGGGAGTCTGACTTGGAGTCCACTACTTTCACACTGTGGGTTCTATCTGTGAGTCAATTTGCAACCCACCTAGTGATATAGGGGTTGATGCCTAGTTTGCTGAGTTTATTAATAATTCCTGAGTGGGGAACACCTCTGATGAAAAAGTTAGGTCTGAAATATACAATCTAAACAAGTAAGGGCCTAGGACAGAGTCCTGTGGGACACCCTGACTGTAACCAAGTATTTCACCTGTCCAGTTGCTGCATGATACTTGCCATGTCCTATTTGTAAGCCATGCAGCTATCCATCTTATCAAGAGTGCATCAATACCTAGTTGTACTAATTTATTGATCAGTGTTATGTGTATGACCCTGTCAAATGCTGAAGTTAAATCTATATAAATTACATCACAGCACAATTTTTCATTCATAGCTCTTATTATATTGTTATAAAACATCTGTTACAGGTGATAATAGATCTGTTGTCAAAGTATGCATGCGGATATATGGTTTCAAGTCCCAATCTATCCAGTTCTGACAATAGCTTATCTAGTATTACCTTCTCCATTATTTTTCCACAACATGAATGTAGACTTAAGGGTCTGTATTACTCTGGGTCTGTCCTACTCCCCTTTCCCTTAAAAACAGGTTTAATAAGCACATGTCTCCAATCTTGAGGAATCTCCCCATATTTTTATGACCTAGTGAATAATAGATATAATGATACTGTAAGTTCTTGCTTAATTGTTCTCTGGTAATTGTTACTAATTCCATCTCCTACCTGCACTTTGTTTGGATCCAGTTTATGCAGTTCTTTTTCAATATAATCTAATTCGATTCCAGTCTGGGGTTACCTGGATGTCACTAGGACAACTTACCACCCCTTTTGTGGATCAAACTGTTTTGCATAAGATTTTGTAAATATATCTATAATCTGTTGTGTCTGAGAATAAATTTTAGAATCTGCACACAATTTATCAATCTATGTCTTTACTCCTTCCACATCTTAAGTAGCTATAAAAAGGTTTCCTGTTATACTCAATATCTTTATATAAATTTTCTTAAATTTTTTTCTTGATCTTGTCTCACACTATGCTTAATCTGTTTGTCCAGTTTATTTCGGTTTTCAAAGTTGTAGTTCGACTTCTCTTCCATTTCTTATATTTTTTGTCTTTCACCTTAATCATATATTTTGTTCTTATGGAAATATATCCCCTGATGTTGTATGCCTAGATCCTGATGTTAAACATTTTTTGATTTTTTGCACTCAAACAATTTCTCTTTCAAAACTTTCCACATTCCATCTGCAGCTTTAACACTGAACACCTCACTCCAGTTAGTTTTACATAGTGACTGTTTTTCTTCCATATAATCTGTAATTAACCTTCTGTGCATTGGCTTAGATTTCAGTTGGGCAAAATTATCTAGCAACAAATTAACCTTTATAACCACATGATCACTGTACATCAATGGTAATAAAACTTGACTTGAAGTAACAGTAATTTCTTTGGGAACACAAACAATGTCTGGTATTTCTTTATGTCTTCTGTCACAAGATCTGATTAATGGCATCCAACTTTACTATTCTGCAACTAATTTAAACTTTTTCCAGCAACTCACGGCTGAATATTACATGTGCAAAGGTAAGTACAAGATACCTGCCCTTGTGGGCCATTCTAAGCCTAGCCAATTTCCCTTTCAAATGTGATAATCAAACTCTGTAACTTGTGTCTGTGAGATAAACACCTAAACTATTATATCAACCCCCAACCCAAAGAGATGAGTGAATGTCTGACTTGGGAATCAGCCAAACAAAGGTGAAAATCAAACCCTTTACCTTGTGTCTGTGAAATAAACACCTTAACCATTATCTCAACTCTCCCTCAAAAGAGTGCCCCATTCTCATACCAAGAGTCAAATCCAGGCTGCCTGGGTGAAAAAACAAAAATCCTAACAACTAGACCATATGGGGCAAAACTGAAATGGTTCTAGTCAACCTGCCAGTCAGAAAATATAGCCACTCAGCAAATACTCTGAAGAAGCCCTAGTTGTAGGTACAGGTGAAAGCACTTAGTTGTGATCGACTTTAAATATTTTGGTATTATGTGACTACACTGTTGGACTTTATTTTGCACTTAGAAGCCTTTCCACAGCTTACAGTCATACATTGTGTCTTTTTTGTGTGGTTCATTGGTACTCTTCTCATTTAGATGGCACTCTTGTCTGGTGAAACATGTGGGAATAAGCCTTCACTGTGCGATAAAACATTAACCTGAAGAAGTTATGGAAGGACCTCTCTGTCTCAATGCATATATAAAAAAAGTCTCCACCTTTCACCTACACAACTAATGAATGTACTGAAGTTAACATTCTGCCCTAAAGTTATCATACTTTGTATCACCTTCCAACACCCAGTTCTAAGTTGTGCATGCATAAAATCAAGAAACTGATGCTTAATGTTATATGGGACTGATCTCTCCCATAGTGTTGCACACCTTATTAGTTAAATGTGGGGCAGGTTTTGCTTTTTTTCTATACAAGCTCCTTGTAGTTTGTCAATATGGGCTAGATTAGAAGCCAGGATACAGTATTTTACTTCAAACAATTTTCTGATATAAAACTAGATGGCATTGGCCTGCTTTATTTAATGAATCCAATAGCACTATTGCAGCTCAATTCATATTTTATTTCAACACTACACACTTTAAAATCAGTATTAAAACATATGATTGTGCAATCATATATATATATATATATATATATATATATATATATATATATATATATATATATAGATAGCCCCTGTCATGTGTATAACATATGCCAATCAAAACTGTATCCACATCTACTATGAAATGTTCATTCATACAAAGCAACATATTTAAGCATGTCTAATTACTATACATACATTATGACATCCTAAAAAAAAACTTTCATTAATACTGTCACAAAAGGAAATATGGCCAGCCCAGCTATCTGGAATTTTTTAAATAATTCTATGTCATTTATGAATATTGATATGATTTATACAGAGCTGTATGTTATTTACTGAGTTAAATGTAACCACAACATGCCCTGCTGGCTCAGAATAGAAAAGTATATAAACTATTGTAATTATGTAACTGTATATGTTTTAACAGAAGAAACCGGGACATAAAATGTTAACTTGCAAAACTTCAAGAAAATAAGTTGAAACTAAATTATTTTACAATTGTGCTATGAAAGTTATCTCTCAGTTTCAGTATAGCAGACAATGTCTAGAGCTAGAAGCTTTTTGTATTGTCTTGGAAGATAAGTAATTACTAGGTTTGAGATGCAGATGTGTTTTATTGTTTTATGACTTTCAAGGTCTGCAAACATCTGAGAGACATGTATTTTTCACAGAGAGATGCAAAAAATGCTTGTACTTTCTGACAATGTGGGTAGCTTGGGAACTAAAGCCAGGTGACAAAAAGTGATGTCATCCAAGCTAACCCAGAAGTAATATTTAATATTAATTTAAGAACTCTCTCACAGAAAGACTGGGCATTTTGTATTTTGTCTTTGGCCTACCAAGAACATTCACTCATCACCATCTGCTTTGCTGTAAGTCTATGGTACAGTAATTTCTCTTAGATACAGTTAAGAATATAGTGAAGTATAGCTTAAATATTTTCTTTATTTATTTGAGACTGTCCTGCAATGTTGTTTTAAATATTTCCTGTGATTTTGATCTCTGAAGTTACTATGTTGATTTACTGTGTATTGTCTTGTTCTTTTATTAATTATTATTAAATATATTTAAACTTATCTTTGTGGCTGATATTTGAGAGACATATTTAAGTTCTTTGAGTACTTGTATATCTATTTGGTGACACTGTACAAGCCACTCCTAAATTTCCTTGTTCTTGGTTAGACCACCATTTGGATTAATAGTAACATTACACAGTAGGATTGGACACCCTTTGTTAAGGGCCTTAAGTTGCTGATAAGTAGTAACTGTTGGCAGTTGGAACTACAATATAGTCTGGACAGAAGGGGGAATAGCTAGTAAAACTGTGCCAGCCTTCCCCAGGTGTGTGTGTGTTTGTATATCTCAAAGTGTATATGTGTGTGTGTGTGTGTGTGTGTGTGTGTGTGTGTGTGTGTGTGTGTGTGTGTGTGTGTGTGTGTGTGAGCTACTTATGCAGGGACATGAAGCACTGGTTCGATAGATATATGTATGTATGCATGTATATATATATATATATATATATATATGTGTGTGTATATGTATATATATATATGTGTGTGTGTATGTGAGTGTGTGTATTATATATATATATATATATATATATATATATATATATATATATATATATATATATATATATATATATATATAGCACCTGTCATGTGCATAACGTGACAATCGAAACTGTATCCACATCTACTATGAAATGTTCATTCATACAAAGCAACATATTTAAGCATGTCTAATTACTACACATACATTGACTTCCTAAAAAAAACTTTCATTAATAATATTGAATAAAGTCCCAAACAAAAACATGTATTATCTAGTACCATTATTTTTTTGTATATTACCAAAAAATCTTATGGAAACAATGCCTCCAGTCTAGTAAAATAATTTGTTTCTTTCTTGGACAATATATTTTGCCAGCCCAATTTATTCATACTATGAATCTGAACTTACTCTAAACCTGTAAGTGAACCACAAACAAGGAGGTTCATCCATTAAGGAAGTCAAGTTCTATACCATATGCTGATGTCATAGACTATCCTGTCTGGGGGCACCCCTCTCTTAAAGTTGATGGCAAGAAATTATGGTGACACGAATGGATAGCAATGGGTGTGCATTCAGTTGGCTAATTAATACCAATGATAGAGATCATGATATGATATGACCAATGATAGAGTTGATCATTGCCTCATTCATATCTTTAGCAAACAGATTTAGTTTAGCCCCCTGGGGAGAAATGGAAATATTTTCAGCTGAGGCATGCAGACTTCTAATCCCCTGTTAAGGATGGTGATCAGACGGAAACCCCAAGATTAAAATTATTAAAGACAAGCAGGAAAGTAGAAGGAGGAAACCTTCCACTGCAAAGATCACAGATCTATGATGCCTAGGATGCGGTGGGAGGTTGGTGTAATGGTTACGGTGATTACCTTAGAAACACAAGGTGCAGGGTTTGATTCTGACATGGGGTAATTGGCTAGGCTTAAAATGGCCCATAAGGGCAGTTAGCCTAAGTACTAACCTATGAACCTTACTACTTCCTAGCACTGGCTATACCACAAAGAAATCAAGTGTGCATAACGGTATATGCCAAGTCAGAATCAGATGTCTTCACTGAACATGCAGCTAAAAGCCCTCTAAATATTATATCGCACACCCTGTTTGTTTGAACATCGCCTGGAATTTGTATATGATGGTTACTGAGCATCTATTAGATCAAGGAACAGGGCTTTGTAGCCCATGTGACCTGAGGGATGTGACATTCATAACTTCAATATTTTTCAAAAATTGTATGACTACAGCTTAGTTAAATCTATGTGAGAATTTCTGACTGATGTTTTGAGGAGGGACTTCAACTATGGCTTATGTATTAGTTACCCACTTTCATTTCACCATCTTTTCCCATCGTGATGTTGGTGTAACTGTTGTTGATTTCTCGACTATACATTGCCTCAAAGTGGAAAACTCTAATGAATCTAATGATTTATAGTGTAAACAAATTTACAAGCAAGCATGACAGACTCCTTGAAAAGAACGGTCTCTTTAGCTCCACACCCACAGATTTTAAGGAGATCAACTATTTGTTAAAAAAACTCTCAAGACTATGAAACTCCCTGCTGCGGACTTCAACATTTGACTGCTTAGAGTTGTAATGTTACAAAGACAGTGCAAAAGGTCTGGCTGCATATTTATAGGATTATCATGGAGTTTTTCACATGCTTCTTTAACATTATCATTTTATGAGAATACCAAGAGCTGAGTCTTGCAATGTTGAATATTGTTGTTGTTGGCTAGAACTGTTATATATGTGTAACTGCATGCTTTTATTGTTGGCTTCCAATAAGAAAAATACCCTCCACCCTCTTTTCATACCCAATTTTTCTTTTGCATTTATCTCACCCTCATCCTTTCTCACTCTCTCTACCTAAAAAAGAGCTCTATATTCTCAAAATAAAATATGTACCCTACTTCCTCCCCCAACCTTGTGTTCCTCTTTCCCTCTGCTTGTTCTAACCTCATTTCTGAATGTCCTATACACAGCCTTTCTGCCCTACTTTTATGTTGAAAACTACGACTGAATAACTATTGCCACCATAGGATTATTCAGACACTGTACATCAAAGTCATATATTGTGACACATTTTGACATTACAACACATTGCACAACAGTGCTCAATCATATTCAACTATTCTACAGTATTCTAAATACTTCAGCAACCCATGATTCTTGCATTTGCAGTCTCCACTTCATCTGCTGTTCTGTTGCATGAGCTCAGGCCCTGCTGCACAGCTGAGAACTACCTGGGTTTCACATGTGTTCGCTGCTCAGGCTGTGCAGTTTGCTACAGTTACTTCACTGCATCACTGCTTATTATCACATCTAAGTTAATGAGCAGTGAAAATTGCTCTGAAGAGCTCCTGGCTAGATATACATTTCTAATTGCTGTTTCTTATGCAATTGCAGGGCTTTTTTCTCACGGAAGCATTACACAACAAATGCTTATGAATTCCACTTAAAGTTTCTTATGTCCCTTCTTCTCAAGTGGACACAACTGATTGGTCGACTCAGAAAGTTAGAGACATGTCTACTTCCTCCTCCTTGGTTCATGGCTTGCAAATGTGTTATGTACTGCATACTTCTCAGCTGTCCAGACTTGTGCAGATTGCCCAGATTCCTGCCTCATATTTTTGGTGCACTCCTCATAAAAGTTGTGATGTTTTCTGGTGAATCATTGAGAACTGAAGTTACTAAAGTATGTCTCTCTTGAAAGGATACCATTGGCCTAGTGGGATTAACTCCATCAACAATGTTTAAATAAAATAAATAATGGCATGCATTTGAGTTTCAGACTTCATATCATTCCAAAACTACATGCTGATACAATATCTGTCACCCTAGTCATTTTCTAAGTTTGTAAGAGCAATATTTAAATTGTATCCCCAATTTTCAGCTTTTGCCCACTTCCCCTATTATTTTTACTTTTGTCCAGATTTCTTGCACAAAGAGGCTTGTAGGTACTGTGTTTGAAGTTGTACTTTTCCAAAATAAGTTGCTTCATTTTAATTCTTCTTCTTTCGGCTTTTCCCAGTTAGGGGTCGCCACAGCAGATCACCTGTCCACTCATGATTGGCAGTGGAGTTTTACAGTGTCAAGTTGCCAGCCCAGTGCCCAACCTTCCACAGAAGGCACACACATGCACACACTCACACCTAGGGCCAATTTAGGGTGTCCAATCCACCTACAGCATGTCTTTGGGATGTGGGAGGAAACCGGAGCACCTGGAGGAAACCCACGCGACCACAGGGAGGACATGCAGACTCTGCACAGAAGGCACCCCATCCCAGGATCAAACCGGAGAACCTCTTGCTGCGAAGTGATAACGCTAACCACTGCACCACCGTGGCCACCAAAGTTGCTTCATTTTAATAATACTTTTAATAATTTAGAAACATGTGAAAGGAAATGAATGCAAGTCAGTTGCAGTACAGTACTGGAAAGCCATTCTGTGTAATATTTCCAGGTCACTGTGGTTGATCTGGATGCAACTAAGTGATTAGCACTCTAAGTAAGGAATATATATTGCTATCTCTGTACCTGCTACCAACCTGTGGCAATCACTGAAAAATTCTGAGTGAAAAGAATGAACTATGATCATCTAAGAGGTACGAAAATTATTACCATAGAAGAAGTTCTTTTATTCTTCATTTGAAACTGTACAACTTACAATCTTTAAATACAATGACATTTAAATCCACCATAACGAAATGGCCATATAATTTAGTCTGAAAAGCAAAAGGTAAAATGTTGCAGTGCAGCATTTATCATTAGTATGCATTAAGCAAATACTACTACTGTTACTAATGCTAATACAACTACTATTACTACTTCTGTTGCTACTGCTGCTATTATTACTACTACTACTCTTACTACAACTGCTACTATTATTACAACTGCAACTGTTACTGCTACTACAGTTACCACACTACTACTAATACTACTACTGCTACTACTTATTATTACTACTGCTAATATTACTATTACTATTATTACTACTACAGCTGCTATTGCTATTGCTACTGCTACTACTACTACTACTACTACCACCACTGATACTACTGTTATTACTATTACACTGCTACTACTGTTACTGCAATTATTATGCTACTACTACTACTACTATTACTACTACTGCTAGTACTATTACTATTACTACTACTAATAATAATAATAATGCACATTAGGTCATTATTCATGACCTTTTTATGATCAGGTTTTATGTATCCAACAACTAAGATTAAGAATGTTGTAATATAGTTTAAAATGTGGTGACTGTTCTTTATAGTAGTATCCTCTTAGACAAATGCAATTCTTATTTCTCAACACAAAGTTGAGTCTAGAAGTTAAGTACTGCTGCCAAGATCTACCTAACAGAGTAACATTTTTGATTTCACTGTATATTGTACAATGTAACATTTTTATTATTTTAAGTATTTGTTAGCAAGCTAAGCCCACTGGTCAACTTGTCCTTTTTCAGGGGAACCCAGCAGTGCTGGCTGGGTAAGTGACTTGCTCCAAATCACTCAGTAGGCAAATGAAGGTGGAAGGAATCAAACCTGCTCCAAAGGCACATGGACTCACTAATAGCTGCAAGCTTTAGTCCTATGAAATTGCCATGTTTCTTAAATTTCCCAATCCTGGCTTTTTGATGACCCCCTTTTTTAAAAAAAGTATTTGCATCTGCCAAAATGACAGTTGTACATCTATGTGGTTTTTAAAAAAGACCATATTCCTTCTTGCCATATCCAAGACAACCAAATCTCATTATGCATGCACTTTATGGAACTTATATATATGAAGAAAAGGCTGAGTTAGCCATATCAACCTTTCAAGTTATAATATTGAGCTATTAGATAAACAGACAATTAATAAAACAAAATGTTCCAAAGCCAGAGAAATTATCTCGCATCACCTTGACAATTCCACATGCAACTCATTTTGGGAACAGAAGAAGATATAGTACTGTGGTTTATTATTGCAGATGATAGTGAGCTATTTGTTCCATTCTTGCTGAAATTAGGCTCCCTTATATGCTGCATGGAATAAAAACAGAAGCCTGTGTTCTGCTGTATTTGGCCTCTGGATTCATAAATATAGTGCTTACATAAGTTCAGGCATTGTACAACCTGTTTTTTATACATGGTTATGCTAATAATATGAACTGCACACATGGAAACAGGCCAGGATCACTAATATGTCAACAGAAGATGATAGTCCAGATGCAAATAGCCAGCAGTGCTTACCGTCACCCTTATGAAACTAAGGGTTGGCATAGTGGCTAGGGTGTTTACCTCAGAGACACAAACTACACCGTTTGATTCTCACATTTGAGGGAAATTGGCTAGGCTTAAAAAAGCCCAAAAGGACAACTAGCCTAATACTTACCTATGAACTAATCACAGGCAGTAGGTAACATGCTTCCCATTTCTTCTAAATTGTATATAATGACATCATTATTCCTGTCACCACTTTCCTGTTTTTGCATGACATTGGGGTACCATGTCAACTGTCACTACCCCTTTTACAGTATGGTCCCATTCTCCTATCTTCTTCAACAGCCATGCCTGACCGACTGTTATGTCTTCACTCACATGATCCATTCAGCGCTTGGCTGGAAGTCCTTGCTTCCATTTACCTTCTGCCTGTCTCTCTGAAATCTTCTTTACCAAATCATCTTCTGCATTCCTGCACATGTGACTGAAAAACTGTAATCTTTTTTTTTCTTGATCTTCTCTGCAAATGAGACTACTTTAGCTTTAACTGTGGTGTCCTTATTTCTTTCTCCATCCCACAGTGTTCATCATACTACCTGTTTCACATACTTCATCTCAAGCATCGTCAGCTGATCTTCCTTCACTGTCCAGCCTCCTGTATCATACAGAAGTACTGCTTGCACCACTGTTTTGTACCCCTTACTTTTCAGCTTCTTTGGCATTCTTCTGCCGTACACTACCCACAACATTTTGTGAGAGTTGGAACTTTGACCTTTTCATTCGAATTTCTATTCTCCTCAATTATACACTCTGGATACTTGAATCTGTTAGCCTGTTAAACTATTTCCATCTATCTCAAATTCTTCTAATTGCCTCCATTTTCTACCATAACCACCCTCTTGTCTGTATTCGGTTTCATCCCATGTGCCTTCAGTTTTGTATTATAGTCCCCTGTCATTTTCTGGTGATGTTCAGACACTGCTTGTAGTGCCATATTTTCTGCATACTGCAGTTTTGTTGATCTGACCCCTGACCTCATTGTAGGTGTAATCCAACACCAGTATGAACAGAAGTGGGTTCACAGCTGAACCCCAAACCCGACTCACTCTCAATCCCTCAAACTCATTGCATACTCATCTCTGACACCAGAAAATCAGAAGGATCTAAGTTTTATTCTCATACCAGGTACATGAATTCATGTTCAGTACTCACACTGTTGTTTGAATAATGTGATACTACAGTCATGAGGTGCCATTCTTAGAAGGTACACAGGTGGTTGAAAAAGATCCCATGATACTTACCAAAAATAGAGAAGGGAAATTTCCATACCATCCTGGCCAAATTTCACCTAAACTGTATACCATTTGTAGTTATGTTAACTGTCACTTTAATATTGTCACTGTCACTCCAGTATTGTAGTGTATTTTCATTACACTGTGTTTTAATTGTAGGAGAAAAAAACAGAACTAACAGAGCTGTCAATCTTGTGAGTCAAACAAAAATCAGAACAGGTCACTTAAGGTTAATTACATGTGAAATGAAGGAGAAGCTAGGAACTAAAGTTTGTATTTAATGGGTAAAATAAACATGTCAAGGCTTTACTGATAAAGTTCACTCAGACTCTGCCATAGACTGCTGTGAGGGAAAGGTTCGTTTTTTTTTTTTTGTTTATATTGCTTTCTTGTAATTTGTACTGTTTTAGTACTTTCTTCTGTTTTGAATATTTGGGTGTATTTTCATTATACTGTGTTTTAATTATTTTCTGCATGCCATAGTACATTTAAACTAGGAAAGAAACCAGAGCTTCTCTCTTATGAGTCACACAGAAATTATATTTTCCCCACCCTCTTACCCTGTTGTTGTGTTTTTAAAGTCACTGTCTGTCTGGTTGCCTGCCTGCCCCTTATGTTAATTTGACCACATAACTCCTTCCCTCACCTCTTTCATTGACTATTGTTAGTAAGCAAAAAAATATATATATATATCATTTTGTAAAATCACTTCCCCTTCAGCTATCTAAATTCATTGGCCTAATGCTGTATTCCACAGAGACAGAATATTAAGTACCCATGCCCATCCAATCTATTTTGCCTTTTTAAAATTAGTGGCTCTCCCCTTAGACTGCTAAAGCTTGAGTTACCCCTTTTTCAAATCTAACTGCTTAGTGTACACTGCAGTTCCCAGGATATTTAATGGATTTTCAACAGCTGGTGAAAGGCTACCAATCATTGGATAATCCACATTCTGCCTCTCAGTAGTCAACTTGGGATTAGTGTTTCTGTTTTGATCCTGTTGAAAGAAGGAGTATAGTGACATTTTTCCTGGAGACTGCTGATCATCAGAAAAACTGATAACTGTTTAATAGGTGCCAGCTTCTGGTGAGAGAGTGAGAGAAGGAGCAGAAGGCCTTGATTCCTGACTGTCTCTGACTGGGCAGTAAGTGTCTGTGTGGGTTCTTCCTGACTGGTCTGGTTGCTATTCAAAGCATCTACCAGGAAAAGGGTATGATAAGCCTACTAACACCTGCATATTCTGGAACAAGACTGTTGATAACCAAGCAGCCTGTGGCCTGCTTCTCATCTTGATATTGATGATAATGTTATGCGTCTGATGAGAGAATAAGCAAAGGGGCATTGTATTCCAGCAGCATGAAGCTGTGATGAGACCAGCACTCATATTAGCCAGGTAATAGCCATTTGGGTGAATCTCCAGCATTTGTCATTCTTGACAAAGCAGATTCTTTCTTTTCAGTAAGAGCTGTTTGATTACCTACTGTCTAACCTAACTTCAGAATATCTCCCTAAATACTTCATCGATAGATCATCAGGGTCTGTTGTAGTAGTTTCATCTCAAGTGTTTGGCAGTGCCCTGTATAGATGCAGGGACCCTGAGTTGACATCTTTCCTGTAAAAGCACTCTTGAAATTACACCAATACCTAGCTGCACACTGGGCAATTAGTTTTCACTGTGACAAGCACTGTTCCCAGAGCTGCAAACCAGATACTCCACTTTATTCTATACTCTTACCACAACCATCTAATCAATAAAAAAGGGCCTATTGGTGGATATAGGCATCTTCAGGCAAAGTAGAAATTGTCTAATATTTATTGACAACCAGCAAATGCTCAAACTGGTAAGGTATGTGAGAAATGTATTTACATGATGCCACTGTATGCAGAGCTCTCACATAAAAGTACTCCTAATGTCAATCAGATTATCATTAGTACAATATATATACCTCTCAACCTCTTAGTGCAAGAAATCTGGACAAAACCTGACAGAATGTGGGAACAAAGGCCCAAAAATAGAAATAGATTTTAAATGTTGCTCTTATAAACTTAGAAAGTTCCTAGATTAAAATAATTTGTGTTAACATACATTTTCTGAAGGATTTGAAATGTGAAACTCAATTGTATGACACTAGTTAATGACTTCTATCCGCAGATCATCCATGGGATTTGCAAAAAACTTTGTGTTGACATACATTTTCTGAAGGATTTGAAATGTGAAACTCAATTGTATGCCACTAGTTAATGACTTCTATCCTCCGATCATCCGTGGGATTTGCAGAAAAACACAAATTTTATGAGAAATAGACCAAAAATATGAGGTAAAAATCTGGACATTTGAGAGGTATACCTATATATGCCGAAGCAATTAACCACAGTGACCTTGTAGATGCAAAACATAACAAATGCCTTTAGCAGTGGCAAATGCATTCTTTCAAAACAATACTCACATCAACGCATAGAGCTATATCTCATGGAGCCTCTACTTCTAAGCCCATAAGGCAAGCCACCACACAATCTAACATTCTGCTTATTGGAGACTCTATTGTGAGACACACTGATGTCCCTCTCACCAGTCTAAGTAAGGAGAACGCCATGGTCAGTTGCTTATCAAGGACCAGGATCCACCATATTACACATGCACTTGGATCATTGGACCACAAGTACCAGTATGACTCAGTCATAGTGCATGTGGGTGTAAATGACCTGAGACGTACCTCCCTAGATTATATGAAAAGAGACATCATGAAGCTCTTGGAATATGTGTCCCAGGCTAGTACGAGCCTAACATTGAGTGGCATTCTACCATCTCCAAGAAGACAACTGACTTTAATAACTGGCTTAGTTTCTGGTTTCATTTTAGGTTGTGTAATCTTTGTCAGTATGGAAGTATATGGTCAACCGACTACACTGTTTTGCCAGGCATGTTCTGCACCTCTTTCCTCCCAGTGTTTGAATATTAGCTAAAACATTGTTCTCCTCCATAGTGTCTTTTTAGGCAATGACAAACTGACAATACTTCCAATATTGCAAATCAAAACCAAGAAAAATATAAAGGTGTTACTGCTCAATGCCAGGAGTGTAAACAAGAAACTTCTCTTCCTACAAGCTCTCCTCTGACGTGTTGGCAGTCACTGAGACATAGATTAAAGTCACAGAGAGCACCCCAAAGTAACAAGGCTATAATGCCTTCCATACATTTAGACCAGTTACTACATAGGGAGGGACTCAATGTACAGGACTCTTGATTTACATAAAAAATAAATACATATACCTCAAGGCTAGTCAAACTGGACAATGCACTTGAGCTTCTCCATGTTCCAATCACCATATGCAAAATTCTATACCATTTCCTTCCAAAGTCCCCATCTATGAACCAGGAAGCCCATAACATATATTTAAGCTTACTGGAAACACTCACAATCCAACCCAATACCATATTCATGGGCAACTTTAATTGCTCCACTATTAACTGGGAATCATATATGGTGCCAAATATGCAGGCACAGAGATTCCTGGATTTTGTAAACATAAACTCCCTGTACCATACTGTCAATATGCCAACCAGGGGTGCAAACATACTGGATCTGGTTCTCACTAATACAGGAGAGTGCTGCAGAATCCATAGTGTCATGTCCTCTCTGGGAGGTCAGACCAGTCTCCTCTGAAGTAAAAATAAAACCTGGAACCCTAGCCAACACTGAAATGTTCAGGAAGGCTAACTTCCTACTACTAAGTGGAAACTTGGCAAAATATCAAGCCCCCTAAACCCTGAGAACACTGCTACCTACACAGAACTATTGACAGAGACCCTCTACAAGCATGTTAATAGCTGCATAGATGTAGTTATTAAGGTCAGGGCACTGTTTTTGTGGTCTGACCTTACCGCAGAGGCAGCTGCACCAATCAGGAATAAGTACAGAACTAACTCAAAAAGCAGGCCACTCTGGTGGAATCACAAGATGAAGAAGCTGTAAAACAGAAGGAAGAAAATCGAGATAAAAATTTAGGAAATGTAACACCCAGCATGGTAAAAGTGGTCTCAATGAACTAAACAAGCAGCTCAGAGACAAATAAAGTCTACCAAAGCCAAATGTGAGGTAGATTTGGCCTTCTATTCCAAGGACAACCACAAGGCAGTCTTTAGTTATGTCTGCAACCTCAAAGGCAATACACAATTGTGTGCAGAGCTCATTGTTAATGGAGCCACCTATACTGGGCCAGAACATACAGCAAACCAACTGGCAGACAAATTCAGTTCTAACTTTACTCCCACCAACCTCCCCTCACAAAATACAATCAAATATAGCCCCTCCTCCTACTATCACTAGGGAACAGGTCCCCAATACTGTCTCTAAGGCTAAAAACACTGCATCAATGGGCCCCAACATTATCCTAGGCTGCCTTGCATCGCTGGCTCCCAACATTATTCCAGGCTGCCTTCTAAATAGCATGAAACGTGACCTATTTAAGCATAGCCTCCAAATAGATTTTGTGCCTCACAAATGGAGAATGGTAACCATTATCCCTCTGCACAAAGGCAAGCCATCTACAGATCTCAGAAACTACAAATCTGTAAGTCTCACTAGTCTCATATGCAAAGCCATGGAAATAATTGCCATGGAAATGTTCAGTAATGACATAGGAAACCTCCAGGCACTGGAGTCAACCCAGTTAGGTTTGGTCAAGAGCAGGTCATGCCTTCTCAACCTGATAGACTTCTTTGAGAAGGTTGCCAAAACAATGGATGTGGGCAATATAGTTCACACTGCCTACCTTGAACTAGCCAAAGCATTTGACACAATACCCCACTTGAGATTGTTGACAAATGCAAAAGATTAATTATAAACCCTTACATCCTCAGGAGGATACTGTGGTGGTGCTGTGGTAGCGTTGTCGCCTCACATTAAGACATTGTCCTGTTTGATTCTCAGCTAGAGTGTCTTCTGTATGGAGACATGCATGAACGGGCGTACCTTCGTTGAAGGTTGTGTGTCAGGGCTGGCAACTCGGCACATAAAAATCAATCATTAGTGGACCAGAGTTACGCTGTGGTGAGCCCTAACTGGGAAAAGCCATAAGACACAATAACAACAACATCATTATCAGGAGGATGGAAAGCTGGCTCACAGACAGGACCCAGTAAGTTAGAATTGGGGAGTCCATCTCTGCAAAGAGGCCTCTCACTAGCAGAATCCCTCAAGGATCACTCCTGGGACTGTTCCTTTTTGGCTTCTACTTCTCTGATGTCAGGGCCAACATCAAGGGCCTCTAGCTGACCAGTTTTGCAGATGATTACAAATTAGGAGCAGTCATAGAATCCCCTATCCAACACTAATGTTTGTTAAGAAGGGATGACACAGACAAATAACTGTTGCCAGAGCCATAGAATAAAACCAAATGCCAAGAAATGCTTAATAGTATCCTTTGGGAAGTCAGCCACCCTTGATATCTATCATATTGACAACACACCCCTAGGAGTTGACTCAGTAATCAAGGACCTGGGGACACACTTAGACAGTAATAAAGCCTCTGACCATCACGTGTTTAAGGCAGTGAGGAAATCATTCTATGTTGTTCAACTTAAAAATAAATCTATGGCATCTAGATCTAAGGAGGTTATTGTTTCATATGATTTGGCATTCATTAGACCTATAATTGAGTAACATTTCCCCTTTGGTATGCACCTAACTAGGCACATCCAAAAACTGAAATATCCACAGAGGTTCCTCACTAAAAGACTACAGGGTATAAATAACATATCCTATGAAGAGCGCCTCTAAGCCCCATCCATGTGTTTTGTCTCCTATAGGCTGTTGAGGGGAGATCTATGTCTGGCATATAGGGCATTGTCAGACCCCACTCTGATGGACCTCCTACATATCCAGAAAACAAACAGCACCAGAATTACTTGTTCTAAAGACTTAAACCTTGCCTGTGATATAAATAGGACCTACTAGAAAGACAGGTATGCATCACAGAGACTACCCCTTCTCAGGACCAGGCTCCCCATCCATGTGAAGCAGAGATCCTCCCTAACCCAACTGGACAATTGGATGGGGAATAGGAAATTCATCCCTGATTTGGCAACTATGTCTCTATTGGACATATGCAGCCTGTAAACAGTTGACTTCCCAGTCCTCGGCTTGCAAATGTTTCATCCCCCAAGTCTCTGCTTACATTTACCTAGGGCATCAGAATTAGTCAGAGGTTTGACATGCATAGCTAGGCTTAAAAAGGCCTAGTATGCACCTATGAGCTTATGAGCCTATGTGCTTCTAAGACAAGAGCTTATGTTGACAGACTGTCTATTAGTTTAACAGATCAGCATCTGCTTCACAGTACACTATGAACAGTATTGCAAGGTTTCTGAGCCTTTCTGTTTATCACAGTAGAAAAACTGTGATACTCTGAATATCTAAATGTTATAGGTAGTTACTAGACCATTAAAGAGCCCAGACTAATTTCCCCAAAGCACTGGTTAAGTAACTTGCCCAGGATCACACAGTTGACAAATGGAGTTTAAGTGAATCAAACCCTGGACCACAGGAAGCAGTTCATTAACTTCTCATAACCTTAATCCTCTGCATTAACTGCCAGACTTTGATGTAAACAGTACTAGGTACAATTCATGAGAAATTCTGGCGTGTCATTCCTGACTACAGAGAAGGACTGCTTTGCCTGTTATGTAAATTAGGTTTCTGCTTTCCTTAGAGCTCTCTTTAGTGGGAGCTCTGTTGCTTCACAGCTATTAGTGGTTAGTGCTTGCTGTGGTAGCTTAGAATGCATTACAGTGGATCCTGTAGTGGCTAGCCTGGATGCTTTTTAAGGTTTATCTACAATTGTCTTTGATACTGATGCTGAACTGTGTGATGTTACACAATGTATCAGTATGAGGATGATCTGTTACTGAGGTTACATAATCTATTGGTATGAGGACAATCTGTTACTGATGTTACATAATCTATCAGTATGAGGACGATCTGTTACTGATGTTACATAATGTATCGGTATGAGGACGATCTGTAATCTATCGGTATGAGGACGATCTGTTACTGATGTTACATAATGTATCGGTATGAGGACGATCTGTTACTGATGTTACATAATGCATTGGTATGAGGACGATCTGTTACTGATGTTACATAATGTATCGGTATGAGGATGAACTGTCACTGATGTTGCATAATGTATTGGTATGAGGATGATCTGTCACTGATGTTACATAATCTATCGGTATGAGGACGGTCTGTTACTGATGTTACATAATGTATCAGTATGAGGAAGATCTGTCACTGATGTTACATAATGTATCTGTATGAGGATGATCAGTCACTGATGTTACATAATGCATCGGTATGAGGATGATCTGTCACTGATGTGACATAATGTATTGGTATGAGGATGATCTGTCACTGATGTCACATACTGTATCGGTATGAAGATGATCTGTCACTGATGTTACATAATGCATCGGTATGAGGATAATCTGTTACTGATGTTACATAATGGATCGGTATGAGGATGATCTGTTACTGATGTTACATAATGAATTGGTATGAGGATGATCTGTTACTGATGTTACATAATGCATCGGTATGAGGATAATCTGTTACTGATGTTACATAATGGATCGGTATGAGGATGATCTGTTACTGATGTTGCATAATGAATTGGTATGAGGATGATCTGTTACTGATGTTACATAATGTATCGGTATGAGGATGATCTGTTACTGATGTTACATAATGTATTGGTATGAGGATGATCTGCTACGTTTTATACATTTAATCACTATAAATGTCTGTCTCTGGTTCTGTAATTTACTAGTGATGTGGGCAACTCATGCACATCTGTATCACTTTCTGTGAATTACAAACAGCTTGCTGGTCATTTAATTGATATTTCATTCACAGAGTACTGTTGCCACACAATGAAATTAGATCATGTTTATAGGGACTTTCCCCCTTTTGTAGCAATGTTCATGAATCACAAAGGGCTTTCACATACATTTCTAGCATGCACAAATCCTATTCCTTGCAGCATAATGTGCTTAAATATTACACACTGACAGATAATGACTTCTGATATCAATATTCAGTGGTTAGTAGACATTTATACTTCTGTCTAACTTAAAGATTTCACTGCCACACTCTATTACATCCAAAGCTGGATTACGTGTGTGTGTGTGTGTGTGTGTATATATATATATATATATATATATATATATATATATATATATATATATATATATATATATATATGGTAAAGGATCTCTTTTGCGATTAGAAATCTGAATGGAACTCATGTATACTGTACTTTCATCCACATCAAAAGATTATATCGTAAACATTTTAGTTACTTTTGAAAAGGATCACCTACAGTATATCCTATCCTATCCTAAGTCTTTATGCACAGTAAAAGGAAATGAGTCTCTACCAATAATGATGTGTGTCTATCAGGGTGCAGTCCATTGTAAACAGTGTCTTTATGAAAATGTAAGGGAGAAAAGAGGTTAGTTAGTTAGGTGAAATACATATGTTAGCCACCGCTCCTGCTATTAAATAAAAAGTCTTAAGCTGTGCAGCACTGTCTTCTAGTGGTTACACTGTAAGTACAATGACTAGGGAAATGCACAGTCAAATCTTGGTACAAGTGATGGTTCCCAGTGAGATCAAAACAGATCATTTCAGCATTATCTCAGCCACCAAGCTGGAAAAGTGACATCACTATTACATTGATCACACACCCCTAAGAGTCACCCCTAAGTGCACATGTGACTTTTTGCAGATAACTGAAAATTCTATAGTTCATCAGATGAGGAGTTGAAAACACAACAGCAAGTGGTTAAAACTTTCTCAGATTATATAATAATGACATCTGGTCTTGATAAATGTGCAAAAGCAATGTTTAAAGCAAGACATTTGCAGTACTAAGAAAATATCAATTTAAGACAGGAATGTGATATAAAAGAACTTGAGCGGGAAGGAGTGTATAATTATTTGGGAACTGATGAAGGATCGGCAATAAAACATGAACAAATGTGAATAAAATTCAGCAAGGAATACCTCAGAAGACCAAAACTAATATTAAAAACAGCCCTGACATCTAAGAATAAAGTCCAAGCTATAAACCATCCTTTTTTCTTGCACTAACTGATGTCCGAAAAAGTTAACAATTGTCTCACCTGTGGAAAGCAAATTCCACACCAAGACTTCCATTCATACTGCATCACTTGTTTAGGCCCAGACCATTTGCTCTTCCTGTTTTAACTTAGTTTTGGTGTGATTGACTAGCCCCAAAAGGTATTGGATCAGTTGGACAGAAAAACAAGAAAAATGCTTTGCACTTATCAAATGATATAAAAACATCAGTTCAAACCAAGATTATATATCCCTCACTCTTTAGGAGGTATGGGCTTCCTCGAAATTGATTTCATATAAAGATCTGCAGCCATAGGACTGAATACATTTCTGCTGACTCATCAGATCCAAATATAGCGAAAACTTAAAAACATGAGGGGGGGAGTCTAAGATGACCTCTTTGCTTTTTTTTAGCAGACTCATTCAGGTTGCAAAGGGAAATGAAAATCAAACCAGAAGTAGACAAAAATTAGTCAGCTAATGAATGTGCCAAAAAAAAAAAAAACAAAAGAAAGAATATAAGGAAAAGGATCAGAGTAGAAGGAAAAGGATGTGTGTTGGCGGTATCATCTTAAGGGTAAGAAAGTCGGGTTAGACACACATTACAGAGGAAAACAAACACACGTGAAGGCAATCTGGTTAAAAATGGAAGAAGGGAACAACCCTCACTTCCTCCTTTATTATAAAGTACATGGTCATGTGACCTCTCTTGACCTCTCCACACCAACAACGTCAGTGTAAGAGCACACATACGATCATTCACTCTCTTTTATTATTATCAGCCAACACCCCCACTTGCTCTTACACTGTATACAAATACAATTTAAGAACATATTTTTGGATAACTTTTCCTTCACATTCCAAATATGTAATACATGAACTTTTCAATCTTCGATTTCGTAGCAGGTTTAGTATAAATATCTGCAACCATGTCCGTTGTCAGGCAATATTCAATGCTTATTTTGTCATCATTAAGTGCTGACCTGACAAAATGATACTTAATGTCAACATGTTTACATCTCTGTCGGAGTACTGGATTCTTCGACAAAGCGATTGCTCCTTGATTGTCCTCAAATATTGTTACTGGCACATCTTGCACTCTCCATCCATTCCACCCAACAGCTGCACCAGGTACAAACTCTCCTGTGTTGTTACTGCTAATGCCATGTACTCTGCCTCACATGTAGATAAAGCCACCGTTTGTTGTTTCTTTGATTTCCATGAAATAATAGGCCCATCTCTATTGAGGCTAAAGCAATAACATGTTGTACTACGTCTATCGTTTTGATCTGTTGCCCAATCTGCATCACTGTATGCTACAAGCTGAAGTTTCTCTTCACTTTTTTTGTAACACAGCTCTCTGTCCAATATACCTTTTAAGTATCTTAACACGTTTGGCTAGTGTTAAATGAGATTTACTTGGTTGTGACAAATATTGTGAAAGTTTACTTACAATCCAGCTAAGATCAGGTCTCGTGCTTGTCATAACATATATCAAATTACCGACAAGCTCACAATATTTTCTTGGATTGGTAGATTCACTGTCACATTCAAAGTTTGTTTTTTGTTCGGAAGGGGTACTTCTTACTTTACAATTAGACATACCAAATTTCTCAAGAATTTTTGTGATGTACCTCTTTTGGTTCATCTTTACTTCACCACTATTCTGGGTAAATCAATGCCTAGAAAATGTCTTAGCTTTCCCAGATCTTTCATTTTAAATTTAGCTTTGAGCATTTCTTTTACATCATTTAGTGATTCATTGTCACTAGCTGCTATAATGAGATCATCAACCCATATAATTAGGACTGTTTTCTCATTTTCAGCTTGTTTAGTGTATACACAGTGGTCTGCGGGGTTTTGGATAAAACTATTTTCACAAAGATAATCGTGCAACATTTTGTTCCAGTTACGCCCTGATTGTTTCAATCCATACAATGACTTATTCAGTTTACAAACCAATTTTTCATCATTATTTGATTTCTTTTCAAAACCTTCAGGTTGCTCCATATACACCTCACAGTCAATAGGAGCATGTAAATAGGCCGTTTGTACATCCATCTGGTGCAATTCTAAATCATACTGAGCTGCCATCTGCATTAGACTTCGTACAGATGTCATACTCGCAGTTGGTGCAAATGTTTCATTATAATCTACACCAGCGACTTGACTGTAGCCTTTAGCTGCATATCTGGCTTTGTAAGTCTCAGTATTATCTGCATTGTCTTTTACAGTGAAAACCCACCTACCCCCACTGCATTTTTATCTTCTGGCAGTGTGGTGAATGTAAATGTGTTGTTTTCCTTTAAAGACTTAAGTTCCTCCTTCATGGCTTTGACCCACTTTTCTGAGTTAGACGAAGTCATGGCTTCTTTAAAGCTCTGAGGTGTGTTGCATATTAATCGGTAACAATAGTCAACATTAACTGTCACATAATCGTCATTTTCAACTTTACACTCATAGTCCTTCAAGCATGCAGGTGTTTTTTCTCTCTCTTTTAGAATAGTGTGTATCCTGCCTTTCCTCTTCTTGCCTTATTTTTGTGTCTCCATCATTTATTATAGATTCAGTGTGATTCACTTGTATTTCTTTTGTGATCTGACTGTCAGCTTTTGATTCTGACTTAACATGCACACTTATTCTGGTATTAAAATCTTTATCCATCACTTCTGGATCTGTCTGAAACTGGCATTCAGCTACATTCTTAGTAAAGAACTTGACTAACCTGTGTCTAAGGACCCTTCCTGTGTCAGGAAAATAGACCAGATATGATGGGCTGTTTTTATCATATCCGACAAAGATCCCCTTATCACATCTTGGGTCTAACTTCTTTTTATCTTGTCTGTATGCATAACACACTGATCCAAATTCTTTAATCCTTGAAAGATCAGGTTTCTTTCCTGTTAGCATGAAGAATGGGGTTTGCCCCACATGCCTGCTATAACATCTGTTGTGAATAAAACCAGCAATCATTACTGCATATGTCCACAACTCTTTAGGTAAGTCACTCTCTAGCAACATGCACCTTGCCATTTCGAACAGTGTTGTCCAGTTTCTCTCTGCTGTCCCATTCTGATGGGGTGAGTAAGGTGCGGATGTTTCATGTCTTATAACATTTTTACTCAATAGTGACTGAAAATCTTTTGACATGAACTCAGTGCCATTATCTGATCTGATACACTTTACCTTCCCATAAGGGGCTGAATCTGCAATAAACCTTTCATTCACCTTGACTGTATCACTCTTGTCTTTTAGAAAGTAGACAAATATTACACCCAAGTAGTCATCAGTAAATGCTAAAGTGTACTTAAAGCCATCTTTTGCTACTGGCTCAATTGGGCCTGCCAAATCAGTATGGACTAGTTCAAACATAACTTTTGCTCTTGCGTCCGGTTCTCTGTTTCTGCTCTGTACAAATTTCCCTTGCATACAAGTTTCACAATCCAGGTTAGGTCTCCCAAATTTACCTTTAATTTTCATTCCTTTTACCACTTTTTCTAATTTTGACACATCTTCAAAATTACAGTGACCAAGCATTTTATGCCATGCTTGAATGTCATGACAGCTCTGAGATGCATCATAATGTGTCTCACCTTCATTTTCTTCATCATATGTGTCTAAGTAATAGAGTCTATCATACTCAATTATGTCAAACCTGGTGCCGTTTTTCTAGATGAGTTGGTCCTGGCCTTGTTTAAAGTTGATTGATGCCCCTTTGGACGTTGCTGCTGTAACAGAAAAAAATGCTTTGTGGATACGTCAGGATATACAGCGCCCAAGTCATCATCACCTTTACTTTGTGCCCCTCTGTGTTTAGCAACCATACCTCTGCATTACCTCTCTTCTGTGCGGCCCCACAGGATCTCGTTCCATCAATTAATTCAACAATGTGGTCCTCCAGTTGGAAAGTTGCATCAAAGTATTTAAACTTTTTCAGGCCATTAATAATGGGTGACGTGGCACCAGTGTCCACCATTAATCCCTTCTGTTTTAATTCATGAATTTGATGCTCATTTATTCTGAAGACAAATGTGTGATCATCCACATCAGTTGCTTCTTTCACATTGTCTTTCTTCCTTCGTCTACAGTTACTATCCCTGTGGCTAGAGTTTTTACACAAACTACACCACTGTCTCTGGCCTTTATATTCTCTCCAGCATTCTCGTGCCTTGTGCCCCTTTTGGCCACAGCTATAGCATATAATTTCTGCTTTTACTCTTTCCCCAAGGCCACTTGCTTTCATCACATTATCATTACTTATGTTGGCATTAAATTTCTCAGTCTGTTCATAGCTTCTCAACCTTGTTTTGAACTCACCAAAGCTCAACTTATCATCATCTTGTATGATGTGGACTGCAAATGGTTTCAAAATCTCAGGCAACCCTTTCAGAATCATCGCAATTAGTAATCCATCACTGAGCTTCTCCCCAGCATTTCTAAGTGCCGTAATGGCCATCTCAGCCCTAATAATATAGTCTGTGGCACTTTCACTGGTGGCCTTCTGGAGGCTTGTTAATTTGGTGTATAGGCTAATTACCCAAGGCTTCCCTTTCCCAGCATAATGGTCTCTCAGGATCTGAAGCACTTCTCTACTGTCGTCTGCAGCTTCTCTCATGACGAGGGACAAACTTTTGTCATCTAAGAACTGTATTAGTTCTGCACAGGCCTCCTCATGTTTCTCAGCATTATCATCCCTTCCTCCTCATTCTCGTCATCCTCTGCGTCCTGCTGCACATTTCGCAAAATGGCATCTTTCAGCCCTAGCAAGCACAGGTGTCCCAGAAACTTTGTCTCCCACAACTCATAATTCTTCTCATCTCCGTCAAAACATAGTCTATGCCATCGACTTCCTACTTCCCTCCTGGGCCCATAACCTGTTGGCGGTATCATCTTAGGGGTAAGAAAGTCAGGTTAGACATACATTACAGAGGAAAATAAACACACGTGAAGGCAATCAATCTGGTTAAAAACAGAAGAGGGGGACAACCCTCGCTTCCTCCTTTATTATAAAGTGCATGGTCATGTGACCTGTCTTGACCTCTCCACACCAACGATGTCAGTGTAAGAGCACACATACGATCATTCACCTTCTTTTATTATTATCAGCCAACAATGTGGAAAAGCAATAAATATAGCAAGTATAGAGATCTCATGGAATAACCTCATGTTGATCTGGATTTGACACAGGAATGGTTAAGGAGAAATGAGTTGAAACCAAGTGGATGGAACGTCGATAATGGCAGCCCAGGATAGTGGACAATGTACATGTTTGTTTAAAAAGTCCATTGAACATGTGGAGAAACAGACAAATGTAGGTTCTGTAAAAAAGAATTGGAAGCAATTGCACACCTTGTTGCTGGGTGCGATACATTCATGGCAGAATGCAGTGCCTGTACACTGAATGGCACAATAATATGGCACGATTGTTGCACTGGGGATTGTGCAAACACTACAATATACAAGTAGCTGAGAAGCATTGGAAACATGAATCACAAAGCATTACAGAGAATTATGAAGTGTAAAGCAGATGCAAGAAAACCAGATTAAGTAATCTATGAAAAAAAGACAAAAGCAACATTGATCATTGAAACTGCTACACTGAGTGATTACACCGATCCACGTACAGAGAGACATAAAGTCATAAAATATCAGGATGTGCAGGCAGAAATGAGAACAATGTGGAAAAAAGATACCTAGACAGTTCCAATAGTAGTAGAAACAATTGGTCTAATAAAAAAAGAAATCTACAGCAATATTTAGATAGGCTACTAGCACATGTAACTCCAACCTTGTTGGCTAGGCTTACTTTGGTCCTTGGGCCAATAGCCTAGTACCTACCTATGAACCTATGAACCTATATGAATTGCTGAAGGAGTCAATTCTGGGTACATTGTGGGTGCTGCTAAGAACACTTTGGGCTCATGCCAAAGACAGAAACATTACCGATTTCAGGAGCTTTAATTATACTCAGACTTAAGAATGGGGTTCATTCCCATCATTGTATTAAAACCCCAAAATAATTGGAGAAATTAAACTGAAAACTGAACATAAGTGAAGTGAATTACATTTCTAAAATGTAATGCCTCAACTTGCCTTTCCTAGGTTTAGTTCACTCTCAGTTTTTTCAACTACCCAGTTTTTTGAAACTACACAGTGTACTCTTTTTCAGTACTTCACCCCAATTACTTTTCTGGTTTCAGTGCATCAGAGCTGCTAAAACAAAGCATATTGCCATTTAAGCAGTTAATCAAAACTGTAAGAATGTAGAGATTTCTACTAATGAAATGTGGTTGTAAAGCATGTGTATGTTTAATCACTATTTGGCTTAAACTTTTAATTATAAATAAATACTTTCTGAATGTTATTATGTTACAGTTGGTTCATTCTGATATTTGAAAACACATTAATTGCATAGAGCATATTTTTTCTGCCATTATTTTGCCGGCTTACCATGAAATAATAATCAAATAACTGTAAGTTGTTTTTTTTTACCATGAAAAAGTTATTTCAGTTGTCTTCAATCAGTCCAAGCTGTTCTTGATGATTAAACTGTCTTATCAACAGTACATTTTATAAATTAATCCTGTTTACTGGGTATTAGTTCTGCTTCCTGGGCATTATGGCAAATAAAAGTTATTAAATAAGATTGGAGTTGTACCTTGCAATTTTAGAGCTACATGGGAACAAAATGGAGTGAAATCTGTTTAAGTATCACTCATAAGAATTATACATTTATATTACCTGCCTTTTGAAGGAGGATGTGCTCTGATGTTAGAGTTGCTGATTTGACTTTTAATTTGCTAAGTACAGCAGAGTTCACAAACAGCACATTAGTGGTTACATGAACTTTAGGACATGGCACAGTAGAGCAGCTGTTTCATTTGCAGAGCTGAAACTGCATCTGTTTAATAACAGGAAGAGTCAGTGCAGGGCTATAAAATGAAGATATTATCTGCACGTACTGAAGATGTTTACAATATGATTTTAATTTTGTCCCACAGATGCAAGTGGGAGTTGAAATGGCTGACATTCTGCAGGGTTCTGCTGTGTCCATTTTGATGTCCTAGCATTACACACAGTGACATGAATTAATTTACGGCATTGTAGAAAAGGCAGCATGCTTAAATAGATCTTTCAAATACTTCCAAGGATAAAGAAAATGCTACAAGTCACTCATAGTTTGAAGGGTCTCGCATTGCATACCATTAACAAAAAGGTACTGTTGACCAGATCACCTAGACAGTGGGGCAAACTGAATAAACTATAACAAAAATATTAACCCAGTGTAAGGGTTATAGCTGCATTTAGGCTTGCTAACAGTAAGGGATATCCCCTGAGGCACCATGACAGGAATTACCTTCATGTACTGCTTCAGTGACTTTATTCCCCGGTCTTCACCATAGAATTAAATTCTTATTACAATTACTAATTCCTGCCATGACCCTATGCTGGGTATCAGTTATTCCTTACAGATCATGGTTTTATGTTATTTGCCATGTTTTCTATGTTCTTTTTAAGGTGAGCTTTGAAATTATAACAGAAGAACTCAGCATCTAGAGTTACAATCAATAAATATTTTAGTTTTTTGAAGAAACAAATTGCAGGGTTGTATCCAGAGCACTCTGGTTCATACACCAAGCAAGCTTTCATATTATCGTTCCTTTACAAAACAATTGCCCTTTCTTCTATGACATATAGTGTAATATTTGTAATTAAAGATGCAGTTACAGTTCTCCTACTGCAACCCATCATTTAGGCAACTATTAATAGAACAAGCATACATCAATGTAAATATATTGACTGATTAGCTTGTAATCATTTTGCTTATTTTAGGTCCATGATGATTAGGCACCAACTGCCTTTGATTTGGTCAAAATGTACCCCAATCAACAATTATTATCTTTTAAGTGGGTAGGTTCATTAGATACAAGCGTTGGTCACTTTTCAGAGGTAACTTAGGAGCATCATCTAATTAAGTGGCTTGCTTAGAGTCATATACTTTGCAAGGGGAAATTGAGGGAATCAAACCCATAATTACAGAGCAAGCTTTTTCAGCATTTTGTAGCCTTAATGCTCTGAGCTAAACTGCCAGCTTTATACACATGACTTAGAAGGCATATGCATTGCTATACCATGACAAGTATTGGTTAATATATATATTCATCAATTTACACTTACAATGTGGTAATAAACATTTTGTTTCCTCATTCTGCATTGACGTTATATTATATATATATTGACGCACATATTATGATTATAGTTCTTGCATTAGAATGACATATATCTGTTAAGCTTCCGTATTCTCAATCCCCAAATGCTAACAAAAAGATAACCACAGAAGTTCAGAAACAATAACATTTTAATAATATTTTCTTTGTATCCCAGAGTCTGCCTACCATCCAACCCCCAACACAACAGTGCTCATTTATTTCCTGTCACTGGAACAAGGACCAGTCACACCATGGACATCATCCAGGCAGCAATGAGGGATTTTTTTTTTCTGGCCTTACCTTCTCAGTAGCTGATGCAGGCATTCATAGATGCATGTAACTGACATGCTTGTGCATGCTTGATGAAGTTTGTTCTGACTTGGAAAAGCCATGGATAAAGACCCAGATAATTATCTGCCGCTGTGCACTGCCTTCTCCAGCAGGTGTCAGCAGTGTAGCAGGCCAGACTGGTTTACTATCAAAATGTCGACCGGCACAACATCATACCGGTCACAACATCGAAGTAAAGGGGAGAGGTCAGATTAATCGACTATACACAATGTTGAATCTGTTGAATGAATTCAGGAGATTTAACATTGTTGTTGAACACAGCACGTGACTGCCGTATAGGAGCACATATAATGTGAAACTCCTATAGTTAACATTACATTTTTGCAGGGGGGGCAAGCCACCCTGCACCACCCAGTGGGGGGCTGTGCCCCCTACACCCCCTGCTAACTATATATTCCAACTCCAAGATCGCACTACAGTGAGGGAAGGGATGAATAGTCCACATTGCACTGTACCACGATCTCTGTGCAGTTTTTCAAGTTCATATCAGTGAATGCACAGTAGCATTCACTGATACAACTTTTGAACATGGGATGCTCGGCAACATGGTAATTTGGACATCTGTAACTTGTTTTTCCATGTGAGGAGCATCCACGTTCAATATTATGATAGTAAACCAGCCAGACCACCTCTCTTCACCTAGGAATCAGAAGCTGTCATTGGCTGCTTGCTGCCATCCACTCTCATCAGTTTCTGTAACACTCTGATGATACTTGATCCTGGGTCATCTAGACCACAGCCAGGGCTTTATCCCTCTTTGTCATAAAGTTAACATGCATAAACAAACATTTTCATAGCAGGCAAATCCTTGCCTAACCCAAGCTAGTCATTGCAGCTTTATGCCTCCTTGGTAAGCTGCAGTGCTAGTTAGCCACATTGTAATATGTGGATTTACTGCTTAGCAGGGAAAACAGTTTGGTGGTCTTTTATCCATGCTAAATTGTACATATGAAGCTAAACTGTACTGATAAATGTTTAATGAGGATGATTTCAATCTTCCATGTTATATTTTGAAATAATAACCCACTTTACCTTGTGAAGAGAAAAGTACCCCACTACCTATGTACAATCATAAAATGGTTGACTGTTGCATCATTTATTTTTCCATTTAATGTGCATTTACATAGTAACCATAACCCACAATTAAGATTTTGCTAATTAATATAGAGTTCTTTACTAATCTGGTAGCTTATTACAATGACATAGATGTTGGACAAATTTATAAAGGACTTAGAATGTTGCAAGTTCATAAACATACGCTCAGGTTAAATGTTATTATCTGTAGAGTTTTATTTAGTGAGTTAGGCTCACTGATTTCTGGAGTTTCTAACATAAAAAAATTCTTACTTCAATGTGTACCCAGTTTAACTAGAGGTAGCATTTAAATGATCAGATTAGGTAGTGCACAGTATATAGATACATTCTGATGATATGCTTATCTGACAAATCACATGTCCATACCCCTTAAAATGAACTAGACAAATGTATCACAAAGACTTGATATTCATAAGTTCCACAGAGCAGTATACATTTATTTTTCAAAGTCTTACCAGAGTATAGAAACAGCATCAGTTACTCAAACTTTAAAAACACAGACAACCATGGTTGAATCTGATCTCTGAAACTAATTATTGACCGCCACTGAAAAAGTTATATGTGTATGTGTCAAAGTGCATTCTCTCCAGAAAGGTTATGTAATTCTAACACCAGGCATTATGTTGTACCCATCTTTCTTATACTTTCTTGCCACACTTTCAACTGCCTCTGATTTGTTCTTGAAACAGAATTTTGACTTCACCATCATAACATAGCGATATTTCTTCTTTTAGAAACAAAAAGAACAATGCAAACTTCAGTCACAAAGACTCTTTTTATTACCAAGCTGAGCACTTGCATCCAGTCATTGCACAGAACTATTCAAACTGATTAAGTACATACATGTGTGCACTGTATTTAAAATCAGACAGAAATGACAGCTAACCTAAAACTAGCAAACAATTGTCAAAAATTAAATTAATTAAAATGCATACTCTGTAAAACTGGTAACTAAATAAAATCCATATATATATATATATATATATATATATATATATATATATATATAGGTTTACTATCAAAATGCCGACGTGCAATTGCACGGCTATGAAGTATACGAACAACATATGTTCGAATACTTCATAGTTCGGTAGGTGATGTGAGCGAATGTTATCATTGCGAATGGACTGTGCATTCGCAATTATAACGTTCGCTCATGTAAGGGGATTGCGGTACAGTGGGGTTAGGGAAATACATCCCTTTCCTCACTGTAGTGCGATCTTGGAGTTGGAATATTAAGTTGGGGGGTGTGGGGGGCTTGTCCCCCTGCATAGATGTGAGTGTAGGCTTGTTAGGTAGGGAGTTAAGGGAAGGGTGGGAGTGCTGTTAATTGTCGAAAATGTCACATTAACAGCTGTTTTTGACATTAGGTGTATACGGAAATGTTCATTTCTGATGTTAAAATTCAAAATTAGGTACGCTTTTTTTTTTTATTTTCGAATTTTTTATAGTAAAGCATAGATATATATATATATATATATATATATATATATATATATATATATATATTTATATATAAAACTACAGTTTCCCTGCCCTCATTTTAAACTCAGTGTTTAATTGCCAAACCAGTTCTTCAACTGTTTATTCCCAAAGTCCACCACTGGGATTTTTGTCTACCTTCCCTAATAATATAAATGTAAACTTTTTTTAAATTAGAGCATTCTGAAGCATGTTTGTATAAAGCATTTTTACAATTTTTTTAATATCGCACACATATTCACTAATTTAATCTCTTGATATCCTTTCAGTTTTATCTATATAGAAGACTTGGCATGAATGACATAAAGAACCATAAAATATGCCCTAGTAGCACAGTTATTGATATCTTTTTATTAGCATAGTCCCAATAACAAACTCATCTACTTATTGTATATGTTGGCATACAGAAAATGCTTTACATTTAAAAATGCCTGAGTTGGTTTTACTTTACCTTTGTGTGTGTGTGTTTTTTAACCCTAACAAATGTTTTAAATTCTGCACTCAGTTAAATATAATTTCACTGGTAACGATCATAGGATCATAGGAGATTACTGGGATATCAACCCAGAGGTCATTTTAAGCCTAGCCATTTCTTCCCAATGTAATACCATGAAAATGTTAGTTAGTACTAGATGGCACAGTGATGCAGCAGAAGCGTTGTCACCTCATAGCAAGAGGCTCTCCAGTTTAATTCTAGGCAGGAGTGCTTTCTGTGCAGAGTCTGCATGTCCTCCCTGCATTTGTGTGGGTTTCCTCTGGGTGTTCCATTGTTCTCCCACATTACAAAGGCATGTGTCTGGAGCATTTCTTTCTGGGCCTCCACTGAAAATTGGCTTCATTCCAAGTCGGACTTTCCCAGTAAACAAATGTTAAATAAATAAATAAAATACCCAAAATTGAATTTAGTGATGACTGCCCATGTTCAGAAAGGTTGTGGGTGCTATCCCTGGGAAGAACTTATGGTGCCCCATCCACTCCTCTAGGTTCCTCTTGAACAGTGTCATACAGGTGCTGTCTTTCACATGAATTGGTAGCCTGTTCCAATGATGTGGCAGTCACTGTGAGATAAATCTGTCCCTCCAGTTTGTCCTATTTAAGTCACAAGCCATATTCAGGTCCCTGCACTGGGTAGCCCTAGTCCAGTTTGATTTACTGATATGCAGCACGTTCATTAGGTTTGGGTACTGAATTGCTCTGTAGAACCTTAAAAACTGGGTAATGTAACTAATATAATTAATAAACTCCTTTAATTCTTCAATAGATCATATCCAAAAAATACAAATATCATCAAGGTATCTAGCACAAAAGTTGCATCAAGTAGTAAACTTTGAATTAAAAATAAAATGATTCTAATACCGTAAGACAATATCTGAAAAACATTGAGGTACAGGCTATGCCATTGCAACTCCAGATCTTTGATAGTAGTACTTGTGAGGGCTGCCTGCCTAACCAGATAGAATTGTGCAGATAATTCTGTCATTTATAAATATAAATGTTGAATTACAGGCTTGTTTTGTTAAATGCAAGAATATGCTATGAAATGTTGAACTTAAAACAATGTGGCAACATTGCCCTCTGCTGTAAAGAAAGCTAAGTCAAGCATTTCTTTTATGTCCTTTGAAGTTCAAATTATTTCATGACTGTCTTTGATGTTTACAATTCAGCTCCGGCCAGGCTAAATGAAGGCTTCCTGCCTATTGTTTTAACTTAAGGAATAATTACTAGAGTTTACATGTGGAATATCTTTTATTGATGTAGTTTCCTGCAGCTGCAAGATAACAAAATAATGTAGTATCTGTCAGCCTGGGAACACCAGGAAAGTGTAAAACGGTGATGTGATGTTTGTCTGAACTGCAATAGCAATTTAAACAGAGAGAATCAGAAGGCATTAAGTATTTTTGTCTTGATCATCCAGCTCACAGCACTGTCTTGCTCATGTGTGGGCTGTCTTGGACTTGTGTTTTCTTTTGGAAGTGGCTGGGAACTGGAGGGATTGGACTGGTTCTTTTCCTGTGATGCCGGACTGTGCTACTGAATTGTTTTAAGTATTTCTGTGTGATTTGTGAACTCTTTTGACTATCACTGTGTAGAAGAAAGTAGTGTCTTGTGGTTTTAATTATTTATTATTAAATATTTTAAAACCTTTAACTGTGGCTGTTTTTTGCAGAGATAATTTAAGCTCTTTAGAGTACTTGCATGCCTTGGGTAAAATTGTACAAAGTCACTCCTATAGCTTTAGCCCTGGGCTATACTACCAATTGTATAATAATATTGCACAGTAATAATTGGACACCCTTTTAAGGGCCTTTGAATAGCTGATAATTATTAGTGGGTGGTGGCAGCTGGTACTACCATATAGTCTGGGAAAAAGGGGTACAGCTGGAGAACTTGTGCCAGCCTTTCCCCAGGAGTGTCTGCGTGGTTGTATAAACTTATCTCAAAGTGTGTGTGTGTCAGCTACTTGGGCAGGTACATGAAGCACTGGTTGGACAGAGAGGATGCTGGAGGTTTTAGCTTGCTCACTAGGCTGAGATCTGGACCCTATAGCTGTACCAGTGGGGATTCTTATTGGGGACCTGGAGAGCAAGGGAATGACCAGCCTGGCCTGACTGTGATCTCTGTGTGCACTTAAAGGAAATCACACTTTACTGTGTGTATTTGTTATCCTTTCCTCATATATGAGGCACCCTCTCTGGTGTTAGTGGTGAGGATTGAGGCTCCTTGATTGCTGGGCCAGGGCACTGGCGTCACATATTAATTGGTGGCAGTGATTGGGATATCCACACATATTGTTTGGCAGTGGTGGGATATCCACATCACATATTAATTAGTTGGCAAATACTAACTGGCGTGTAGTGGTGTGGGTAGAATGAGTCCTGTAGCTTGTGTACAGTGAGCTTTGAAGGTGTTTTGTACTCTAAGTCAGCCACGCAGTGAATACTCCGAGTTCAGATCACAATTATTTTATTTCTTTTGTTAGCTTAGTTAGTCAGAGTGAGCAGGCAGCATGTCAGCAGAGGAGTATGGAAAGCTAACAAGGAGCCAGCTGGCAGAGACGTGCCAGGCTAGGGGACTGGTGCATGGAAACCTGACTAAGGCAGACCTGATTGCAGCCTTGATTACAGCTGCATCAGAAAACATCAACCAGGAGGACAATTAGACTGGTAGTGGAGATATAATGCCCTCAGAGAATGGACAGCTCAACCTTTCTGCAGTGGACTTAAAAATCTAGCTGGAGCTAAAGAGACTTGAATTGGAGGCCAGGCATGTGGAAATAGAAGCAAATGAGAGACTGAAATATTTGCAGGCTGAGGAGAATAAGAAACTGTTACATCTGGAAGCTGAGGAAAAAGAAAAGCAGAGGCAGCATGAGAAGGAGATGCTGACTCTTCGCCAGAGTCATAGAGGTAATGGGGAAGGGAGTATCTGGACCCCAAAAGCACAAAAGGTCAGTAAATGTCTTCCGCAGTTTAAAGAGGGGGATAATTTTGATAATTTCATTCATATGTTTGAGAGGGTATGTAAACAGTATGATGTTGACCAAAGGCTCTGGGTATGGTTCCTGACCCCCTTACTCCATGGTAAAGCTGTGACTGTGCTGTCTAAAATGTCTGATGTTGCATGTTTTGATTATACTGCTGTTAAGAAATGTCTTTTAGAACTGTTTAAGCTAACACCTGAAATGTATAGGAAAACGTTTTGTGAGCATAGACGCAAGGCAGATGAAAGTGTGTGTGAATATGTTGCTGAACTGAGCACTTATTTCCATAGGTGGGTGAGTGGATGTCAGGTCACTACTTTTGAAGGGCTGGCAGACCTTTTGGTGAGGGAACAAGCCCTTAGCACCTTGCCTGAGGACATGAAGATCCGGTTAGCTGATAGACAATGTGCTACTTCAGATGAGTTGGGGAAGAAGTGAGGCCTATACCTGGCAAGCAGGGCAGCCCTGCACAGAATGCGGACCCCCAGTACTGCTCATGGGTCTAAAGGAACCCATGGTGGGCAGCACAGACTGCCCCAACAGAATCTGCCAGTAGCAGGGAAAGCCACTAGCCAGGTACATGTCCAGGAGCTAGGGTTAAATGTTTTGAATGCAACCAGTGGGGCCATGTAGCATACAGGTATCCACAGAGGCAAGGTGGGGAACAAAAGGTGAGGGAGCCAGTAAGTGGAAAAAACAAAATGCCAATAGTAGGTTGTCTTGAGACAAAAGGGGTACCAAACTACCATCCTGCAGATGTTATGATAGGGAAGGATTTGGATGAGGCAGTACCATGTGCTTATGCAGTTACACGGAGTCAGGCTAGGAGACAAGCACGTGGGTCTGGTAGCCTGGGGAAGACCCAGACAGATGGCACACTTGTAGCCAGGACTGGTGAGGTGGTTACTTCAGGGAGGGAGCTACTCTGTAGCAGTGAGACTGAATGTGAGCCACAGCTGCTTGTGGGTACTGATGTTCCCTTGGACAGAGGGACTGCAAAGGTAGAGGTGAATAGTAGCACCCAGGCTGACAGTGAGGCACCACTGTCAGAGGATGCCAGACTTCCTGTGGAAGGGGAGCTAGGAAGGGTTACACGGAGAGAGTTGAGACAGGCTCAGCTCTCAGACCCTACGTTGCAAGGCCTGAGGCAGGTAGCTAGGGAGGCACCTGATTCTCAAGGAAAGGGGGAAATCTGTATACTGGGACAAAGGGTTACTGTACAGAGAGTAGACCCCTGAGGGAGGGCTAGAAGGTGAGAAAGTACAGCAGTTGGTAGTGCCTAGAGCCTACCATCTGGCACTTCTAGCCATAGCCCATGATATTCCCTTTGCAGGTCATATGGGCATAAAATGTACAAAGAGGTATATTATGCAGAACTTCTATTGGCCTGGTATTTCCAGAGATGTAACAGGGTACTGCAGAACCTGTGAGCAGTGCCAAAAGGTAAGCAAGGCAGGAGACAATGTGAGAGCTCCTTTGATGCCTTTGCCTGTGATTGAGGAGCCATTTCAGAGGGTAGCTATGGATATTGTGGGCCCTCTGAGTACCCCAAGTTCTACAGGGAAAAAGTATATCCTAGTAGTAGTGGATTATGCTACACGATACCCTGAGGCAGTGGCTTTGTCCTCCATTGAGGCAGAGAAGGTGGCAAATGCTTTGTTAGAGATTTTCAGCAGGGTAGGTTTCCCAAAAGAAATACTGACTGACAGAGGTGCTAATTTCACGCCAGACCTGCTGGCTTGTCTGTGGAAGTCCTGTGGGGTGAAGCACATGAAGACCACCCCTTACCTGGGTTGGGAGGGTGACCTAATGGTTAAGGTGTTTGCCTTACAAACACAAGGTGTAGGGTTTGAATCTCACAAGGGATAATTGGCTAGGCTTAAAATGGCTCACAAGGGCCGTTAGCCTAGTACTAACCTATAAACCTATGAACATATGAACCTACCATCGCCAGATTAATGGTCTTGTTGAGAGGTTAAACCCTGCAATCATGTACATGCTATGTGCATTTGCAGATCAGTTTAAGATGGAGTGGGACACATATTTGCCCATCTGTTGTTTGCTTACAGAGAGGTTCCCCAGGAATCTACAAGTTTTTCACCCTTTGAGTTGCTGTATGGGCATAGGGTGGGGGGACCTCTAGATTTAATTTGAAATGAGTGGGAGGATGAGTGCGAGTCTCACAAGGAGTCTGTTGTGGCTTACATACTAAACCTCAGGACAAGGCTCAGGGAACTCATGGGATTAGCCCAGGAGAACCTGGCAGAAGCCCAGCAACAGAAAAAGGTGTGGTATGACAGGAATTCTCGAGCTAGAGAGCATGCTGTGGGGCAGCAGGTAGTGATTCTCATTCTTGTCAGACACAACAAACTGCAAGCAACTTGGGAGGGACCTTACAAGGTGGTAAGAAAGGTAAGTGATGTTAACTACATGGTGGAACTGCTAGGCCGACAGCAGGGGCACAAATTGTACCATGTTAACATGATGAAACCTTACCATGATAGGGAGGCCCTTGTGCTGAGCATTTTCAGTGGATTGCAGGAGGAGTCTTAGGGAGATCTGGGGACTGATCTTCTCAGTGAGGCTCAGGCTGACACCACAGTGGAAGGGGTAGCAATGTCCCCAGCAGCTATCTTCTACCCAGGTTTGAGAAATCTGAGCAGTGTTGCAGGAATTTGGGGACATGTTCACTGGGAAACCAGGGTGCACCCACCTGGGGCAGCACCAGGTGGATACAGGACCCCAAATGCTTATTAGGCAGGCCCCTTATAGAGTGCCTGAGAGAGTCAAACAGACTCTGAGGGAGGAGGTACAGGAGATGTTGAAACTAGGGGTAATTCAAGAGTCCAAAAGTCCCTGGGCCACCCCAGTGGTGCTGGTTCCAAAGAAGGATGACAGCACCAGGTTCTGTGTGGACTACAGGAAATTAAATAGTCACACAGAGTCAGATGCTTATCCATGGTTAGGACAGATGAGGCCCTAGAGCAGCTGGGTGGGGCTAAGTATCTTACAACCATTGATTTTACCAAGGGTTACTGGCAGGTACCCTTGACTTCCAGTGCTAGAGAGAAGTCAGCCTTTGTGACTCCTTTTGGCTTGTATGAGTTCACAAAGATGCCCTTTGGGATGAAGAATGCCCCAGTGACTTTCCAGAGGCTGGTAGATCATATCCTAGTAGAAGCAGGAGGGTTTGTCCTTGCTTGCCTAGATGATATTGCCATCTACAGCCATTCCTGGCCAGAGCACCTTTAGTATGTCAGGGAGGTGCTGGGCAGACTACAGAGGGCAGGGTTGACCATTAAGCCGAGCAAATGTCAGGTGGGTATGGCAGAGGTCTCCTATCTAGGACATAGAGTGGAGAGTGGTAAGATAAGGCCAGAACCTGCCAAAGTGGAAGCCAGTGAGGCATGGCCTGCACCTGTTATTAAAAAGCAGGTGAGGGCATTTTTAGGGACAGAAAGGTACTACAGAAAGTTCATCCCTAGTTATAGTACCATAGCTGCTCCCCTCACAGACCTGACAAGGAAGAACAGGCCAGATAAGGTAGTGTGGACCCCAGCATGTGAGCAGGCATTCCAGAAGTTTAAAGAAGCTTTGGGGGGGGACCCCCTGTGTTAGCCAGTCCAGATTACAGCAAAGAACTTGTGCAGGTGGATGCTTTGAACCATGGGGTGGATGCTGTACTTAGCCAGATTTCTTCAGAGGGAGAAGAGCACCCAGTGGTTTATCTCAGTTGTAAACTCCAACCCAGGGAGGAATTCTATGCAGCTGTAGAAAAGGAATGGCTAGCCATAGTGTGGGCACTGCAAAACCTTCAGCCTTATCTGCATGGAAGGAAATTCACTGTTATGATAAACAGAGCCAGCCAGCAAAATGCCAAAATGCTAAGATAGAACCTGGGATTGCAAGCATATGAAATTGCAACTCTCTTCAACTCCTTTTTTACCAGCTCCATAGCTGATCTGACTAAATCCTTCTCCTCTTCCACCCCCACCCCAAACCCAAAGCCATCTTCACCATCCTCACCTCAATCCTGCTCCCATAATCCCCCTCCCACTTTCACTCTACAACCCGTGTCTACCTCCAGTATCAAAAAACTTCTTTCCAAACTCAAACCATGCTCCAATGCCCCCGACAATATCCCATCACTTTTTCTCAAGCTCGCAGCCGATGGCATAGCCCTACCTATCAGCATTCTCATCAATAGATCCATCCATGAATCTTATGTTCCCAAACTTTGGCGAGCTGCCCACATTCTACCCCTTCATAAAGGAGGCAAAAATAATAGCATTTCTAACTTCCGACCAATAGCCATTCTTTCCCCAATTTCGAAAGTCCTTGAAAAATGTATCCACCGGCAACTCATGCCCCACCTCCTCACTAACCAACTCCTCACTCCTACTCAACATGGGTTTCGGCCTGGCCACAGCACCATAACCGCTCTCCTTTCTTTCCTAGACATTGTCAACCATGCTCGTGACTCTGGAGAAATTGTCTCCACTGTCCTTCTTGACCTTTCCAAGGCATTCAACACAATATCCCACACACTCCTTCTCAACCACCTTTCTAACCTCTATCTCTCCCACAATTCCCTTTCTTGGTTCAAAAGCTATCTCTCAGACAGATCCCAAGCGGTGAAATGGAATACAGGTACCTCGAACTTCTTACCTACCCCTACCGGAGTCCCTCAGGGTTCTATTCTCGGACCCCTGCTCTTTAATGTCTTTATCAACAATCTCCACTCTGCAATTCCTCATTCTCAAATTGTGCAATATGCAGATGACTCCACTGTTATCTGCTCAGCCCCTAGCCTTCCCGAGCTCCAAGCCAAAACCCAATTGGCCTTCACAACCATAGAAAATTGGATGCTTCAAAACCATCTTTCCCTTAATGCCAATAAATCCCACATCATTCTCTTCTCCCCCTCAAAAGCTCTGCCTCTCGATAAGCCATCTTTCAAAATCTCCAGCCTCTCCCTGTCTCAAATAGACGTTGTTAACAAAGCAAAACTACTCGGAGTTACCATTGATGAACACCTGACATTTAATACTCATATTCAGCTAAACATAAAAAAAAACCATCAGAAGCTAGGTATGCTTTACAGAAATGCTAACTTTCTTTCTTTAACCACAAGACAAACACTCACCACTACCTACCTTCTCCCTTCTCTATTGTATGGTGCTCCCCTTCTAACCAACCTCTCTGCTTCTATCTCCTCAAAACTTGAAAGTTGCTACTACAAAATCGCCAAATTCGCCACTAACTCTCCCCATTCGACACACCATTGCATCTGCCTCCATAGTCTCCAATGGCTAGAACTCCCTAATCACCTGGATTACCTCCAACTTACTACTGCACACAAACTAATTTTCAAACCTACTGCTTGCCCTGCCTTATCTAACATCATGCCCTTCTACACTCCTCTCAGGCCCCTAAGATCTAGTCACCAAAACCTTATTTCCGTATACAAACCCAAACGACCTCCTGGCCACCTCCTACTTTCTTATACTATAGCAAAAAAATGGAACTTGCTTCCCTCCCTTCTAAGACTCACTACAAGCTATGAACAATTCAAATCTCTTCTCCATTCTCACCTCTCCCAAAACTGGAAATGTAATTGTATACTTCCTACCTATATCTTATTAGATCTCTGTTTCATTTTCGCCCTCTGACCCCTCTTCTTCAAACTCTCCTCTCAGCTCCCCTTCCTTTGCTTCTTTATCTCCTCTCTCTCCCCTGCTTAAACTCTTATTTCTTCATTTTATATCTTCTCCTCCCCCCTGCCTACATACATGCCTAGACTTACTAATGTATCTTTTGCCTTTTTCATAAGATGTGCTTTTAGACTCAAACCTATTTCTTCTACTCAATTTCCTTGCTTCTCCCTCACTTCTCCCCTGATTTACTTCTCATGCACTCAAGATCTACGTATAATCTATTCTTATGTCTCTCTTCTATGCTAACAATACAGTTGAATAAAAATATTAATTTCTTACGTATACTGCCATAACTACTATGTTTTTGGAAATTGTTAAAGGTGTTTTTGGAAATTGTTAAAGGTGTTATCCTGCTATAACACAGTGTGTTTTGTATGTAATGTATTATTAATATGGAGCTTTTCTCCCCGGGCCTCCACTGAAAACGGGCTTTCGAGCCCAGTGAACTTCCCCGGTTATCAAACTGGAAATAAATAAATAAATAAAATGATATGTCAGTGCAGCACCGCAGTGGGGTTAGCAATGCCAGTGCAGATGGGCTCTCAAGACAGGGAATGGGGTGAGGTACACTCAGGTAGACCTAACTCTCTCAAGCGGCATTCCTCAAGGGTCACTTGAAAAACTAGCTTGAGTTCTCTGGGGGGGGGATGTGATGGCTGCCAGCCTAGCCAGATAGAATTGTGTAGATAATTCTGTCATTTGTAAATATAAATGTTGAAATACAGGCTTGTTTAATTAAATGCAAGAATATGCTGTGAAATGTTGAACTTAAAACAATGTGGCAACATTGCCGTCTGCTGTAAAGAAAGCTAAGTCAAGCATTTCTTGCATGTCTTTTGAAGTTCAAATTATTTTATGGCTGTCTTTGATGTTTACAATTTGGCTACGGCCAGGCTAGATGAAGGCTTCCTGCCTATTGTTTTAACTTAAGGAATAATTACTAGAGTTTACATATGAAATGTCTTTTATTGATGTAGTTTCCTGCAGCTGCAAGATAACAAAATAATGTAGTATCTGTCAGCCTGGGAACACCAGGAAAGTGTAAAAAGGTGGTGATGTTTGTCAGAACTGCAATAGCAATTTAAATGGAGAGAATCAGAAGGCATTAAGTATTTTTGTCTTGATCATCCAGCTCACAGCACTGTCTTGCTCATGTGTGGGTTGTCTTGGACTTGTGTTTTCTTTTGGAAGTGGCTGGGAACTGGAGGGATTGGACTGGGTGTTTTCCTGTGATGTCGGGACTGTGCTACTGAATTGGTTTAAGTATTTCTGTGTGATCTGTGAACTCTTTTGACTATCACTGTGTAGTATAACGTAGTATCTTGTGGTTTTAATTATTTATTATTAAATATTTTAAAACCTTTAACTGTGGCTGGTTTTTGTAGAGATAATTTAAGCTCTTTAGAGTACTTGTATGCCTTGGGTAAAATCATAAAAAGTCACTCCTATAGCTTTAGCCCTGGGCTATACTACCAATTGGATAGTAATATTGCTCAGCAATAATTGTCACCCTTCTAAGGGTCTTTGAATAGCTGATAATTATTAGTGGGTGGTGGCAGCTGGTACTACCATATAGTCTGGGAAAAAGGGGGCACAGCTGGAGAACCTGTGCCAGCCTTTCCCCAGGAGTGCCTGTGTGGTTGTATAAACTTATCTCAAAGTCTGTGTGTTTGTGTGTGTGTGTGTGTGTGTGTGTGTGTGTGTGTGTGTGTGTGTGTGTGTGTGTGTGTGTGTGTGTGTGTGTGTGTGTGTGTGTGAGCTACTTGGGCAGGGACACAAAGCACTGGTTGGACAGAGAGGGTGCTGGAGGTTTTAGCTTTCCCACTAAGCTGAAATCTGGACCCTATAGCTGTGCCAGTGGGGAGTCTTACTGGGGACCAGGAGAGCAAGGGAGCGACCAACCCCGGACTCACTGTGATCTCTGTGTGCTATTAAGGGGAATTGTACTTTACTGTGTGTATTTGTTATCCTTTCCTCATACATGAGATGCCCTCTCTGGTGTTAGTAGTGGGGATTGAGGCTCCTAGATTGCTGAGCCAGGGCATAGGCATCACAGTACTTACCATTAAAAAAGAGTTGGAGTTTCTTCAGTCTGGCAGTATATGACACACACACACACACACACACACACACACTCTTCACTTATCAGACCAATGATCGAGTACAATGCCCCATTCGGGATGTATCTCACCCGACACCTGCAGCAATTGGAGAGACCCCAAAAGTTCCTCACCAAAAGGATAAAGGGACTCCAAAACCTGTCATATACTGCCAGACTGAAGAAACTCCAACTCTATTCAGTTGCATACCGTCTGCTCAGAGGTGACCTGTGCCTGACATACAAGGCCATGACCAACCCGGAATTAATGGACATGCTCCACCTCAAAAAATCCAAATCCACCAGAACCACTAGAGCAAGTGAATTAAACCTTAGCACGGATATAATTAGGACGTGCTGGAGGGATAGATTTATCACCCAGAGACTCCCCATGCTGTGGAATAAAATCCCGGTCCATGTGAGGCAGAGCACCTCGCTGGCTCTGTTCAAGAGAAATCTTGACCAGTGGATGGGAGATCGTAGGTTTACCCCGGGAATCATCTCTGTGTCACTGCTGGACAGGGGCACAACAAACTAATGGGCACATTATTTCTAACATAAGGGGTGGCGTAAGCCACATAACTTTGGTCTAGGCTTATAAATGCCTTAGGGCAGATAGCCTAGTATAAACCTATGAACCTATGTAATTAGTTTTATACAAAATCAGTTCCATACATGAAGGTAATGTGATCTTAAATGATCAGAAGTTAAAAAATTAAATTCATGAAGAACTTCATTAAACCATTCCAAACCCACATTGTGTGATATTGCAAAAAAAATATATATATATATATATATATATATATATATATATATATATATATATATCTACCACATTCATCATAACAAAAAACAAATCTGTTGAAAATAAATCTTGAGTACTATTAAGCAACAAGTGCCAAGAATATTTTAGGAAATAGTTAAACTTGTCGGCAAAGCATTTTAATTTTAATTTTATATAAACTGCTAATGGGTGAGTCTTAAAACCATAAGCATCAAAAATGGGTGAGTCTTAAAACCATAAGCATCAAAAATGGGGCGCATAGTTTTACCATTTGCACACTTGTGCACTTTTAGGATGCCAAAAATATATGTTATAATAGCATTTCTACTCTCAGAAACTGATAAGTATCAAAATAAATATTGTTAATAAATCATATAGTATAATATCAATATACCAAGATTACCACATTCGGAAATTCTTCACAAGAAAGGTCTATATTTTGTGAGTCACACTTTTTACTAATATAATTAATGTAATCCATTACCACCAAACCTCAGTCTTTCTCAGGTTTCATAAACCTCTATTTTTTATCACTTACAAATTGTTCAACAAAACCCTCTCATTCTTGCAGATGTTGTAACAAGAACTAGCAGATATATGCCTTAATATTTGTCAAATTTCAGACTCATATTTTTTCATAGAGATTAACAAGGGGATGAATAGGTGGTTAAACATACCATTTCTTTTTGTCTTGTTTAGAAAAACTGCCATAATTAGAATTATCAAACAATAAAAATTAATTTATAAGTAAAGAGATGCAAGTCTATTAAAACATGACCACTGACTCCTCTTAGTCTGAACAAAATCATCCTTGTTTAAATAACTTTAAAAAGGAGTCGGTGATGATAAGACTAATGTAATTAAAGGTGTTAAAATCGTTGTCAGTCTTTAAGACATTACCTTCATTTTTAGCTGTATTTATTAAAACTGACCCAGTCTGTTCCATAAGCCCCAACCTCGGCCTCTTCCTCTCACTGTATAAGAATCCTATGGCTCTTCCTGCCATATTTAAAAGTTTTTGGTGGAAGGGCCCTTCCATAAGTGTAAAGTTATTGATTGGCCAATCTCTCTGACCAATGTAGAGGTGGAAAATCCAAAGGGTCTTCTTTTAGAGGAACATTATCCTCATTAGCCCCTGCCTTTTCACCTGAAGTGATATTGTTGGAAACATTATTATTCTTAATGTTTTTGGGTTATGGATATGCTCAATCAGCCTCGTATTCAGTTCAGTCTCTCTCGAGTTTCATGGGCTTACTTTTTTTTTTTTAATTTTGCACATGCAGCATCAACTTTCCAAAGCACTTCCAGATAAGTAACTCAATTAGATTCAAATTATAGATATTTAGTAATGCTTTGATCCATTGTATGTATTTCTGTTACTGACATATTTAAATCACATTCATTTCTGTTATTAAAACTGTCGTTAACTCACAATCATAATGATCAAAATGCTCAAATAGTTCATGGTGTAGCATAGATCCCATGGTTAATCTACTGGGGTACTTCTTATTTTTTTCCATTAAGCAATTTTTTTCAGCTAAAATGGTCTTGGGTTTGAGGCATATATTTTACCAGTTCAACAAGATGATCTTTGTGTTTTTTTCAAGCTCTGAATCATCAGTCATATTCCATTGAATCTTCTAATAGTGCATGCAAGAAGTAGAGAGAACACCTCTCAACTGCCCTGATTTTCACAGAATGTCCAGATTTTTGACTCATATTTTTAGTCTGTTGTCCATAAAATGTATAGATGTATAGTTTTCTGGCACATCATTGAAGACTGAAGTCACCAAATAATGAAAAACCTTTGCATTTCAGACTTCAAGGCCTTTGGAAAAATGCATGCTTATTCAAAAACCTGTTATTCTAACAATGATCTAAGTTTATAAAAAAAATATTTAAAATCTGTCTCTGATTTTAATCCCTTGCTCCACATTATTTTTTGGCTTTGTCCAGAATTTTTGTGCTAAAAGGTTGAGAAGTATTGACTAGGGAGAGATAGACTTGCCCCTCCCCCCCAGCCACCACCACCACCACCACAAGGAACAACCATAGCACTTATTAACAAAGTTAACCTAGTTATCTTTATTTAATTAACCACACCCAAGGATGTTCTCACCCTATTCTGGTTAGCCCCACCTATTCAATTGCTGAAAGCACCACTTCTTGTCCAGCATAAGTGTTGCCATCATCTACAGGGAATGTGAGATTTTTAACATGCAGCCCTAACAGTTCATCTGCATATGTCCACTATGTCTTGGAGCAGAGGATGCCATACAGTTGACATAAGGAAAGGAGTGTCTCCCATTTCTATAACTGGCATCATCTCAATGTCTCTGCTTCCTTGAGTACCTATCTTCAATAGGTATTCTACATGTAGACTGCCCCGAGGCATGCAGCTGCATCCTCCCCCTGAAGATGGAGGCTAAGCAACCTCTACCTCAAAATTCCTCTCTCTCCCTCCCTGTCTAGCTCCGTCATCATGTTACCTAGTTATTCATGTTGTCAGCCTTAGTCAGTATGACTAGGTTGACAGTGATTTCTGTACAGTTCTCCCCACATTGAACTTATTGTGTTTGATTGGGACTCCTTGGCCATAACATTGAATTGAGTTGTTAGAGTCTCTGATACCTGACAAGCATCTTTGCTCCTTGTCTTGGCAATGGTGCACTAGATATAGCTGCTTGTGAACATAGTTTATACCATTTCACTGCCCATATTCTATCTTGTTTTGTGTATATCTGTGCAGGTTTATATTTGTACATCACACCATTGTAATTTGAACATGCATGGCTTCCACCACTTCTCTATCAGTGTTCTGCAATTAGTGCCTTGTATGTGCAGGTTAATATTTGCACATCACAATACATGTCTTTATTTCTGACAGTTTGTACATGATGCATGCTAGTGAGCAGTGCTCACATAAATTCTTCTCTCTGTGGCTGTTATGCTGTTACATTGTAACCTTTGCATGTTCTGTTAGTATTTTCCTTTGCATATTCAGCAATTCTTTAATTTCTGCTGGTGGTATGTATATCCATCTAACACCAGCTTTTGTTTGCTGTGCTATGATATGACAACTTGATTACACAAGATTCAAAGATGGCCGCCGACTAGACTGCGCCCTATTCATTGAGCTCCTCACTGCTATGTAATTACCGGCTACTTTTAACTACTTTTAAGTGAAATTTCTCCACAGTTTTTTTACAGAAATTATCTCTGATACAAGTCTTTCACTTTGGGATTGTTTATTTTTGGAAAAAGGTAAATTTTTGGACTATTTTACCTCAGAATACTTTTGGCTTCAACAGTCTTTGGACAAGTGCACTCCAGATGCTTATCTCTGTGTCAGTTTCTCTGTTTTCACACCTCTAACCTGGGCATGGCTGGCAACTCAGATTCCATGGATGCACAGACAACTAAGGCCAAATTCTCTTCTATGCTTTCTCCAGAGAAGGACACTAGCTCCAAGAGACTTAAAACCTTTAATCATCTACTGAAATCATAAAAGTAAGTGCAAAAGAAAAAAATTATTCTAATTTTCATTTAGAAGACTTAAAAATGGCATTACAACCCATTCAGAGTGCTATACAGAATTTTTCTGACCAATTTACTGATTTTGATAAAACTTTAAAACAGATTAATGAAAGAATGGACATTCTTGAAAATAAGTATTTAGCCATAGAAATAAGAGTAGAATCTATTGAAAATGACTTAAAATCTAAAGATAATCTAATTGCTGATTTACAAGCTAAAGTTCTGGATTTGGAGGCAAGGAGCCGGAGAAATAACATAATAATTAGAGGATTGCCGGAATCTTATGACAATCAAAACTTAATTTCAGTGACTAAACAAATATTTGAAACTTTACTTAATTGTGAAACAAATACAAAAACTTTAACTGTAGAAAGAGCACACAGAGCCCTGTGTGTTAGACAAGACTCTACTTCACCTCGGATTATATACACAAGGTTATTAAACTTTCAAGACACCCAGCGTATCTTAGAAGCAGCCAAAAGTAAAAAATATCTCATCTGGAATAAACATAAATTGACTTTTTCACAGGATTTACCAGCTCAAATAAAATTAAACAGACAAAAACTGTCTCCATTCTGTGCAGACCTGATTAAAAGGGGAATAAAATTTAGGATGCGTTATCCTAATACTCTTTCTTTCAACTATAATGACACGACTTATGTGTTCACAGACCCACAAGAAGCAAAAGACATATTCTTAAAAGTATTCAAGGCTCTTCCTGCTAATGACACACAAAAATAAAACTCATAATTATTGTAAGTGCATTTGATGTTTTAAGTTTGTGAGCTAACCTTTAATACTATGTCTTTTTTTTTTCTTTTTTTCATAATATTTATTATATGACATAGCTTTGACAGGTGAAAAAATAACTCAGCTTTTTTGTATATGAAACATGTGTTTTAATGTTTCTTGGAGTTGTCGCAAACTCGCATATTAATATTCCAGTATGTTACGCCTTTACAATATACCAACATCAACTTGGCATTGTTTATATGAAAAAGTAATGTTTCTTTCGTCTAAGAATACATCAGCAGAATGGAGGAAATAATATCTGGTCTCTCGTGCTACATAGAGTCACTAATCTTCACTGAATGCCTTGGTTTTGTCTTTGGAATTATTCACAAGCCTTTTACCTTGGTGTATACTCTCTGGATGTCACTAGCGATGCTAGGGTAATGCAATTATTTTTATCTGATCAGAATTGTGTTGCTCGTGCTGCATACTCTGTGGTCTGATGACAAGTCTTCGGAAAGAAAGCTGAAAAAGATGTAAACATTTGTTCGCGATTGTCTGCTTGCACATAATATGGTTTCTTGTTCCACTGATATCCCGCATTTGAAGAACTGCTGATTTCATCCTTGGAAACTGTGTTTTGACTTCAGCAGCACTGTTTCTCGCAAGTAAGTGGCTTTCTTTCTTGTAGGTTGTGACAGTGCACTTTACGTGATTCAGGAAGTCTTTTTCTCATACTGGACTGGTACTACATGCGTGCGGAAGCATTTAAGCCTTTATAACTATCTTTTAAGCTAAAACACTGTGTAATATAGATTGAAAACTTGTTTTTAGCTATAACTTTTACATGTAGTTGGCGCATAACAAATCTAATATTCAGGAGATAATTTATTTTACACATCTATTATCTACTAAGCACGGACAACTTTAAACGCCATCTACAAGAACACTTATTGTGCTTAATATGCTGCAGTTTGTATATTGGGCCAATTGCGAAAAATGTGGAATATTTTATTTTTATAATTTAGGTATATATTTTCTGTTAAAAATATATTTTCACTTGTATAATTTTAATGACAATACTGGAAGTGTTAGGGTGTAATATTACCCTATAGGGTTAGTTGAAGCCCTTGGTAATTATCACAGTATACATGAATGCATTTTCTCATATTATACTTACATTTATGATAAATATTAAAATATCATCCTACATATTATATTTATGTTATGTTAAAGAATATGAGACTCAGGTGATTTCAGCGATATTGATTGACCTTTTACTAGACTTACTGATGTTCTCATTACTAATTGGATTTTCATATACCTGTGTCATAAATTTGTTTTTAAAGATAGTAAAGATGATTAATCAGAGATACTCTGTTTAAAGGATTTAGTAATACAAAACAATATAGTGTATATTTGAATGTGAAGATTTTAAATTCTTAATTACATTAATCCTTTTTGATTATAGACATATTTGTATATTGCTACACATACATGTATAATCTTTACATGTATAAATATATTAATGTTGCACCAATTAAATTTTTATCTTACTAACATTTTACATCATAGATATATACTGTAGTACAAGATTAACTACATATATACTCTGGTCACAATTATATTTAAATTTACAGGAGTTTTTTGAGTACATTTTTGAATAGGGAATGTATATGTCGGGCATCTTGTTTTTGGATAGCTGTGTAAATATGTTTAGTTTTGTTAACCTGGTTATAGTCCTTTTTAGAACTTTACTTAAATTTTCTTCACATATGTATGTGATTTTGGTAACCAAGTTTTTAAATTGTATATGTAGTTATTTTCATCTTCCCTTGGTAGATAGGTTTAGGTGGGTAGGCACTGGGGTAGGGAAGAGCAAAACTTATGAGGTTAGAGTTAACTTTGCATTGAAACACACACCTATAGGTATTATTTGTTATAATGAGACTAAGTTTGGTTTAATTTCCACATTTATACTTTACTTAATCACAAACAATCTATATTTTAACATCTTCTTTAACAGACCTTTAATAAGTATATGACTAATTTATTAATAATTGATTCCTGGAATGTAAGGGGGATCCAAAATAAAGATAAGAAATCCTTATTATATCATTTAATGTATAAATCACAAGCCAATATATGTTTTTTGCAAGAAACACATATTTCTAGGGACGACTGGAACAAAGTAAGAAATAAAAAATGGATTAAGAAAATAATAGCTTCAGGGGACACTTCTAACTCTAGGGGGGTGGCTATTATAGTTAAGCAAAAATTCCAAGGAACTATTATTGAAGAAAAATATGACGATAAAGGTAGATGGTGCTATTTTACAGCTTTCATACATAATTTGGACAAACCACTACTGATACTAAATCTTTATGGCCCTTGTAGTGATCAACATACTTTTATATTTCAGATTTACAACATACTTTCATCATACAAAGATCACTTTGTTATTTTGGGAGGGGATTGGAATGCTGTAATTAACCCGGTCATAGATCGTACAAATTATTCCTCTTCACATAATCAGCAAGCATCCTTTGCTTTGGAGGGCTTAATATTAGAGTATAATCTTATAGACCCTCTACAACTCACTAAATACTCAAATAAAATTGATACTTATACCTATTATTCTAAATGCTATCATTCATGCTCTAGATTGGATTTTTTTCTTATTTCAAATTCCCTTTCATGGTTATTAATGGATTTCACTACTGAACCTAGATTTCTATCTGATCACTCTAGAATCTTAGTAAAATTAAATCTAAATTTTAACCTGAGTCATAAACTCAAAAGGAATAACTGGACATTAAACAATAACTTGCTCTCTAATGAAGAAATTAGTAAAATGTGTATAGAAATAATTCAGGAAATGGAAAATGAGTTAGATTCAACAGATATTCCCTATGATGTGCAGTGGGAGGCATGCAAAGCTAGGTTAAGGGGAATGTTTATTGGTAAGGCTGCATATCTTAAAAAACAACTTAATAGTAAAGAAAGATGTTTAAAACTGAATATTCAATCTCTTGAAAATCAATATTGGCTAAATCCGGACCCCTCATATGAAAAGCAGATTATAGACTTACAAAAGGAACTTATTTTACTACATCAAAACAATCTTTCAATATTGGAGCAAAGATTATTAGCCACTTACTCAGAATGGGCCCAAATTCCTTCCAAAACCTTGGCAAGAATAATTAAGAAAAATTTTGAGAGATCTAAAATATCGCCCATACAATATAAAGATCAAATATATAGCACGGACAAGGAAGTTTTGCATTTCTTCTCATCACTTTATACAGAGTTATATTCTAAATATTCTAATTCTATAAATAATAGTCATATAAATAGTTTTTTAAGTTCCATAATATTTCCCACGTTAAATGAAAAACAGCAAAATACTCTTTCATCTCCTCTTACTCTTTTAGAAATTACAGAGTCAATTGATAGGCTAAAGATTGGCAAATCCCCGGGCCCTGATGGTTTTACACCTAACTTTTTAAAATCCTTTAAAACAGTAATTGCTCCCTTTTTCCTTAAGGTATATAACTATATAATTATAAATGACATATCTGATCTCCACTGGAACACTTCAAAAACTATACTAATTCTGAAAAATAGTAAAGATAAGACTGACCCCCGCAACTATAGACCGATTTCATTAATCAATGTAGATATTAAGATTCTGTCTTCGATTCTTGCTAAGAGATTGGAAAATGTCCTTTCATCAATAATTTTGCCAGATCAGACAGGTTTTATGTCCCATAGACAAATTTGGGAAAACACCTTGACCTTGGAATCTATTATACATCTTACAAAACATGATAATAACCCATTGTATGCACTGATCTTGGATGCATCAAATGCATTTGATAGAGTGTGTTGGAATTTTCTCTTTCAGACTATGTCATGTTTTAATTTCCCCATTACATTTATAAATTTTATCAAAACTCTGTACAAAAAATCCTTTACTAGACTATATATTAACGGAATCACTTCAAGTCCTATAAAGCTGACTAATGGTACGAGACAGGGTTGTCCTTTATCTCCTTTTCTTTTTAACATATATTTGGAACCTTTACTTTTGTACATATCACAAAATACATTTCACAAAATTCCTAGGATTCTTAACAATAATTTATTTTTCTCTGCCTTTGCGGATGACTTAGTTATATTCTTTCAAATCCTCTCTCAGATTTTAAAAAGATTATGAATTCTATTGAGAAATTTTCTCTTGCATCGGACTATCACATTAATCCTCAAAAGACTCATATTTTTCCTGTGAATTATTTAGCTCATAAATCTTACTTATTCCCTGATTCTCATTTCCATATTACATACGGGGTTAAATATCTGGGTATTCATATGAAGCATAATAGCCTATCTTCATTTCAAAATAACTTATATAAATTATGGTCAACAATAATGCTAGATATGCGTAGATGGGAACTTTTGAATCTTTCACTTCTATCAAAAGCTGCCATAATCAAAATGAATATCCTTCCTAAATTTTTTTACCAATTTAGTTCTTCAGATCAAATAATCCCGAAATCTTTTTTTGACAAAGTTAATAAAGAATTAGCTAAATTTTTGTGGTTCCCTAAGGCAGTTAGAATATCTTATTCTAAATTATCATCTTCCAAAGATAGGGGGGGTTTAGGTTTGCCAAATTTTTATCTTTATTACTTAATTGTTTTGGCAAATAAACTTTTGTCCATTTCTAAAATGAATAACATTCACAATAATAATATATCTAATTGGGTTAGGATTTGGAATCAATATATTATATCCAAGAACATAAACCCTGATGCCTTTCCTTTCATATCTACTGATATCTTGAACACCCTCAAAGTCTCGATTATCCTAAAACATAAGATCAATGCATTCCAGGAATTATTAAAACTAATCAAAATGGATAAGATTTCATATATACTTCAACCAATTCACCTGAACCCAAATTTTAAGCTGGATAATGCATCATTTAACCTTTCAAATTATCCCCTTATAAAAAATATTAAGGTTTGGACATTTCTGAAATATAAAGACGTGTCCCTGGCTGAACTACGTAAGATTCTGAATGTCAACTGTACTTATACTACAATACTACGCCAAATAAGGGATGTGGTTATAAATAATCGCAATCTTATGATGCCAAGAGAACAAGATCTCAATAATTTGGAATTGATAATTAAAACATTATTACTACCTGAGAAAATGTTGTCAAAATCTTATAATTTATTAACTAAATTAATACAAGATTCGTCATGTCTTTTCTCGAACTTTTGGGTTATTCATAACCCTCATTTAACAGACAAACAAAAACTTTTGGCCATTAGAAATACTCTGGAATACTCTCCTTTCAAGAAATTGGTTTATACCCAACTGATGATTAATAACAATGCTTATTATACTCCTTCCAAACTTAACAAATTTGACGTGAACAAGTCTCCATCATGCCCTTGTTGCTCTTTTCCCAAAGCCGACCTTTTACACATTTTTTGGTATTGCCACTTTTCACATAAACTTTGGACTTCCTTGAAAGTAAGGTTACAGAAAATGGGGTACCATAAATCCACTTTATCATGGGAAATTGCAATCTTACACATTCCCTTGATTCATCTCTCTAAATTGGATACTCATGTGCTGGTATTCATTTGTTCTCTTATTAAACTGTACATTACCAAAAACTGGCTTCATCGCACTAAATTAAATTGGAATGCTTTTAGAACAATTGCATATTTGTATATTTATGCACACAAAACTATTTGGAAGAGTCCTAAGAAAAGGGTTTTAAGTAATAAAGTTTTAGAGAAGGTCCTCTTCATTATTAATAGTGATTAATAGTTATCATATTCATTGTCACAATACATTATGTGGATTTATTTATTCATACTTCACTTTCTCAAATTGGCTATAGTCTCATTTCATATTTTGATTCTTGGTTATCAATTGTATATATTGTATATATTGTTAGATATTGTTTTGCTCTCACCTTCATGAGTTGAAATGCATTATTACAAGGTGTATAAATTCAATCAACTCATATATGATAAGATTTATAATGTTTTGATGTTTTGTTTTGTTATGTCATACTTTATAAATCAATAAAAAGATTTCTGAGAAAAAAAAAACTTGATTACACAACCAAATGCCTTCTGGTACATACTAGTTGTCACTTGTTTGATGTTTTGTGTTAAGTTGCTGCTGGAGTTTGATAACATGTTGGCAGACAGGACAAAACTTTGACAGAATGTTTCAGGTCACAATATAGTAATGCTTTGCTGCCCTCACCTCACATTGTGTAACATTTGGCTTTTTTCTTGTTGCATGAAGATTGCTCTTGGTATGCTGGCATTTTGTGAACTTTGTCATTTTAGTGAGAGTAATCTTCTTAAATTTTATAAGCATTTTCTATTCATATTTGTTATAAAGAAATTATAATTGCCTGCAATGTTATACATTGAGGTAATTTTCAACAATATTTATTAATTATCACTATGACTTGTATTTGCTGCCTGTCTGTTTGGGGAATGACTCACAAAGGCCATTTCTGTTAAGCACATTGTGAAAACCATGATAACTAAACAAGGATAAAGGAAAAGGGCAGAGAATGCCAAAAAGCCAATGCTATCTGGGGAGGAAGGAATTGGGGAGACAATCTGATGAAAAAGTAGGAAAGACAGAAGTGTAATAAAGACTGTGGGGCTCTCAGCAATGCCAGAAGCCCACAAAACAGGCTGAATTGGAAATACTAGTAGTGCTAAGTGAAGCAAATATGGTAGGAATAACAAGAACATGAACTACTGATTGAAGAGGATGAGAAATTGTGTTAATTTGGTACAAGGTGTTCAGGAAAGATGGACTGAACAAGGATAGAGAGTACAGTAGTATAATTAATGGTTGGGTTGAGGGGGGGGGGCGGAATTTTCACTTCCTTTTCACAATTTAGCATTTAATTGCAGTTTTATCTTGTTTTCTGGTCAGGGTGTAACCTTCCCGAGGGCAGTAGATCTTGTTCTGTGGCAGAGAATAATTTGCTGTTGTTTCTGATGCATGGGAGTTATTGGCTGGATTTCTAGCTGTCTATTTATTGGTTATTTCACTTTATCTCCTCAGTTTAACAGTGTCATTCCCTAGTACATTTCTAAGGCTTCAGGAAAGCTATGCTGGAAGAAAGCACACTAAGTAAAGTTTTTCTAGGGTTTCCAAGCTGAAATGTCTTACAAAAATCATGATAGTACTTGACCTGCATTGCATTTATTGTTGTAGTGTTTTATGTATTTCATAGCTTAGTTTGCCAAATTTTGTGTTTTACAACTTTTTACAGTTTGTTTGACTAAAGTTTCTGACTTTGTATTTGAGTCACCTGGCTCTTTATGTATTAGAATATACCTCTAGTTAAACTATGTGTTTTTACTGTGATTTCTGCTTTTTTCCCCATTTTTTGTGCAATAAATTACAGTTTCTGTCTGTTAGATTGTTGCTTATATTGTGTTTTGACAGTTGCTTGGCTGTTTTTGTGATAGCTCCTCCATTTCATTATACTGAGTGTTGTCCTTTGTTATTACAATAGATAGCACCCCCATTTTTTTTTAAACAGAGTGCTCTCTCTGTGCCTTTCCACTTCCTTTTCGCATGTTTACATTTAATTGCAGTTTCTGCTGTTTTTGGTCAGAGTGTAACCTTCCTGAGGGCAGTACTGTTTCTTCTGTGGCAGAGAGTAATTAATTGCTGCATTAGAGGGGTGGACATTACTAGCTGGATTCCTGGCTACGTTTTTATTGGTTATTTCACTTTTTCTCCCTCAATTTAAGTGTTAAGCAATACTCTGTGTAATACCATACAACAATATCTTCAAAAGGCACAGTAACTTTCAGTTTCAAATTCTCTCTTAGGAACAATAGTTAACCCCACCATCTAGTTAGAATGGTACAACTCAGCAAAGTAAAGTGGCATCGCATTGCTTCACCTCTAAACTGATCTCATAGCCAAAAGCCAGACTAGACCATACAATACAATATCTACAGTAATGTAGTATTTACTGCATACTTTGTTTTTGATGCTTGAAAATAATTTTATCTATGTTTTTTTTTTATTTTACAGCAAAACAGTACCTTAAATGAGGAACCAAAATGCTATTATATTCTCTTACACATCATTTATAGCAATCAAAACTAGAATATTTTCTACGTACTGTTAACTTAGTGCTCAAACCTAATTAAATTTATGTTTATTTTTGTTTGAACTAATACACTAACCTAGGAGCCATAGCACTATTATTATTGTCTTAATCTTCATTCACACCACCTCAGCCAAAAATGCAAGGTCAGCCAGTTAGCCTACCCCCTGTTGCCAGCCTCATAGCACTTGGTATACACAGGTAATGTAAGACCTGTCTACTTCTCATAGAGAATGATTTTTTACTTAACTTGTCACTGACTATTTGTAAGAGATGCAAGGACTTAATCAAATTTGATCCCATACTCTCCAAATAAACACAGCCTGTGAGCATCACTCACCTGCACCATATTTAATACTTATCCATACTAAATTATTGTATGCTGAGGCCTTAGAAAATCCTTGCCCAATCTGCAACAGTCTAGTACGTGCAAGGCCCAGCATAAACTCAACAATGTTACACCAGGAAACAGCAAATACTAGGCCCATCACATCAAAAGCAATCTTCAAACAAAAATAAAAATGCATTAGTGATTGGCAAATCCATAGTTAGGCACACTGATTCCACACTCATGAGGCTAGACAAAAGCTTGGTAACAGTGAGCTGTCTCTCAGGGGCCAAGATTGTCAATGTCACAAGTGACCTGAGGAGCCTGGTATCAGACAAATATAAGTACAACATGGTAGTGGCCTATGATATGGCAAGTGACCTGAGACATTAAAACCATTGAGGGGTATAGAGAACAGACATGACAGAGCTCTCCATGCATGTCACCAGCACAGGAAAGACCCGAATGGAATCCATCCATCTCCAAAAATGATGCCCGACTACAAATGAAAGACGATTGCTTTAACAGTTGGTTAAACACCTGGTGTCATTCTAGGGGCATCCAGTATGTGACAGAGTGGGATGAGATGCTTGACAACCATACTTGATTCTCCAATGACAGTTTGCACCTCTCTTTCCAAGGCTTCCACATACTGGTGAAAGTTTTTGTTGCCCCCATTGTGCTTTTTTAGGCACAGCCCAGATGATGGACTTCTCAACTTAATTTCCAAAATAAACCAACAATTGGGCCATTTAAAGGTGTCTCTACTTCATGTTAAAAGTCTAAACAACAAACTGTCAGACTTTGAGACCGCCCTGCATTTGGAATACATCCATGTATGAGTTGTTACAGAAACCTAGTTTAAATGCCTAAGAGAGCACTCCCTCGGTGTCTGGGTTTTGTGCTTATCATTCATTTAGATCTGTTGGAAACCCTGGTGACATATCTGTATTTGTAAGAGGCCACATTACCTCAATATAGATACCTAGAGACCCACAAGCAGAGATTATACAGATTAAAATCACACTAAATAGAATCAGTTATCAAATCATAATCTGATATAGGATCCCCTTTCTATTTCCATAAAGTCATACAACATTCTGGAATAATCTAGATGAATTCCTCATAACGCTGTTATCCTAGGTAGTTTTAACTACCCAGTGATAAACTGGAGAACCTATGCCACCGGTGTAGGATATGCAAAAAAATTCTTAGATTTTATAAACTAGACCATCCTGAACCAGACTATTAAGGAACCCACAAGAGGGCAGAATATACTTGACCTGGTCCTAGGAAAACTTAGCATCAATGTGGTGGTTCACAAACATCACAAACATTAATAAGCTATATAACAAAATAAAGAAATTCCTTAATGTATATTGCAGAACAAAAGACCACCAAATTAACAAATATAACAAACGGCTATGTCTTGTCTTTTGGCTAACCGGGAAAATCCAAAAGACAAGGCCTGTTAATTTGGTGGGCTTTTGTTCTGCCATATGTTGTTGTTGTGCCTTTCGGCTTTTCCCGGTTAGGGGTCACCACAGCAGCACTCTGGTCCGCTAATGATTGGCAGTAGATTTTTACGTGCCGAGTTGCCAGCTCTGACGCACAACCTTCAACAAAGGTATGCCCATTCACGCATGTCTCCACACAAAAGATGCTCTGGCTGAGAATCGAACAGGACAACATCGTACTGTGAGGTGACAATGCTACCGCAGCACTTGTTCTGCCATATACATTAAGGAATTTCTTCATTTTGTTATATAGCTTATTAATGTTTGTGATGTTTGTGAGCAAACTAATTAACTGAGTCTGAAGTATCTCCTATGAATACCAAACCCCTGTAAATGTCTACGCACCTCTTTAATTTTGATTCCCAAGTCTTATACTATCTAAACAAGATCTGTTTGCCTGTACTGAAATGTAAAGAGCATTCTGCTCTTATCAGTGTTCTTGACTGAAGGTTAATTTTACTGATTGAAAGTGCATTCACTGAAATTGTATGCAAACTGTGAAGGCCTGCTTTAATATGGCAGCATTTTTAGACGTATGCAAAGAGAATACTGTATTTTTTCTAACAAACTACATTTCAGTGATACCTAATCCTGCATAACCTCAGGGACACCACAATGATGGTCCAGCATTTCTACCACTACAAGGAGCTGGTAAAAAAATATGACAAAATTGTGCAGAGCAGATAACATGATGTATTGATCATCAGATGTCAGATTGGTAGCTGTATTTTATATACTTTTAAAATATAATGGTGCATGTAACCATTACATCTGTTAACCTACAAGACTTATTCTAAAGAGCAGATTTGTCATTTCATAATTTCTCAAAGTAATGGATAAGCCCCCACCATAAGCTAGTCACAGATGCACAAAACAAAATTATGAACCCTCAAGTCTCCACTGCCCACATGATATAGTAGCAGGCTCTGTATCACATTAACTGCTGCTCAGTGATGTGTGTCATGCTGTGTCCACATTCCCCGGGGGTCTCACACTGAGCTGGTGAAGCATAAGGTGGTCCTCACCTAAGAAGTCTTAAAGGGGTATCAGCAGCAACCTTAAACAGTGCAAGTGATGGGCTGCCCAAAGATTATGATCTGTCACATGAACATGGTGAGGATGCGTGTAACTTGATAGCTGGTGTGGATGCCAAAGATGCACCCTGTGATGCACAACTAACCCGTGTCCTCAGTAGGGACAGAAACAGATAAGACTGCTGTAACAGCATCCTGGACTGCAGCTGTGCTCAAAATGCACTTGTTGTGCTTGTGTGTGCAGGATTGGTGGGGTATTATTAGTCCCCTGCAGCTGCCAGCCTACAGCAGTGTCATGGCATGTCCGTTCTGCATCCTGGTGCTGTGCAGTGATCCTGATGTCCAGGCCTGTGACTCAGTGATTTCATGCAAGAGCTCAGTCTGTTCTGGTCCATTGTCTCTGGAGGCCTAAAGAGGAATAACTCTGCATTCAAGGTAAAAAAATATACAACATATAAAAATGTATAAATAGTTGACAATAATTAATACAACCTGGCACATAAACACAGCAACCAAAAGTATTAGATGATTAATACAACTGAGATGCCATGTAACAATTTCTGGCATGTTTTAAAACATTTGTTGTTCATTCAGTGTTTTATATAGGTCAGTACAGAGCACCGTATGATAAGATCAACTAGTATTTATAGATTGATTGATTACACTTGAAAGTCTTAGTGTACCGTTGTATTGATACATGGGCTAGTGTATTCAAAAATGTAAGGCACAGTTGCATAAATGCAGTCTCTACAGTATGTTTAGTGTACATCAGTTCAGTGTCTTAATTTATAGGTATGGATCACAACAATGAAGTATGACATATGGTCAGATTCTATGCGTGATGCATAAGCGGGGTCTATATTAGATCACCGAACGCTTAAAAAAGCGAATGGTGATTAATCGACCCTATGTAAGCGAAAGCTTACAATCTCAAGCTGTCAGAACAGCAATTATTTTCCTAGGGAAAAAAATCACTGTTCCAAAACACATACACACAACACAAGCACACCAAGCAAACAGCAATCCACACACATACACCTAAAATCTGACACCTAACCCTACACTAAACTATACACACACCACTAACTATCCACTTACCTTAACCCAAACCCTAACCCTAAGGTCCGTCACTATCGCACACTCACCTCACCCACTCCCTAACCCTAACTCACCTAACCCACCCTAACCCTCATGTCCACACAATCGCACACATACCTAACCTGCGCCCTAACCCTAACTCACCTAACCCACCCTAACAATCACAGCCACACAATCACACATTTACCTGAACCCGACCCGTAGCTTTCCACCACAGCACTGAAAATACCGAAGCAACAGAAACAGACAACCAAATTCTTTCCCTAGGAAAAAATTTGGGTTTCTGTTGCTTCGCTATTTTAAGCTTTTGCTTACATAAGGTCGATCAATCACTGTTAGCTTTTTTAAGCATTCTGTGATCTAATATAGAACCCATAAGCGTGCACTGTACACAGTGATGAACTGTGTACACTCATACTCCTGATGTGAGGAAACACTGTCTAGAAAGAAAGCACTACACAACACACCTAGGAAAAGCAACAGCCTACTTTGTGTTTACCTGTAGATAGTAGGGCTGTATTATCTGCAGGTCTGGTCTGCTCTGTCATTTGATTTACATATAAGCTGAAAAAAGGTATCAGAGAATTGATCATTGATCATTGTAGAATACATTTGCTTATATGAACTCAGACTGTGAGCCCTATACAACTCTGAATTGTTTATCTGTTCAGCAACTTTTTAAATCAACTCGTAGCAAGAGAGGGAGAAATTTAGGGTCTATATTACAAGACCGACGATGCATTCTTTCGAATGCATCTTGGTCGAACTTAAAAGGCTGAAAACACAAAATATCGAAGTGTCTGTTAAGCGGATTCTTTCCCTGGGAAAGAATTCGCTTGGCCGCTTTGGTACTTTGCCGTTTTCAGCACTGTAGTGCAGTCACGGAGTTGGTATATTTAAGTAGGGGGGTGTGGGAGGCAAACCCCCCCCCACTTAATGTAATGTTTGAAATTGTTTTTTATTTTTGTTGGAACATCGATTTTTTTTCCAAGGGAAATAAATCGCTGTTCTGACACTTCGACATTGTAAGCTTTCGCTTACATAGGGTCGATTAATCACCATTCGCTTTTTAAGCGTTCAGTGATCTAATATAGACCCGAAATTTAGGCCTGGTGATCTACTTATTAGTCCTCCATGGGGCCTAACAGAGGACCAGGAAAAGTGCTGCCTACTACATTGCCCAAATATAAATTGCCCGTAGCATATACAGTTAAGGCTAGGAGAACTGCATTAGCAAAAAGAAAAAAGAAAAAAAAAGCTTTATAAAACGCATGTTGAGAACAGATAATAGGTTTTGTTCTGTGATAAATGTGGTTAGATGCTGATAAATTATTCTCTCCCAACATCCCAGCAATTCTTGATAAGATGATAAGAATCACAACAGAGTGAATGTTAACTGGGTTCAGTAGAAGTACCACCTTTGTTTATCAGTATTATGTAATTTTATTTCCACGTAGTAGGTAAGCTTACTTCCTGTATGCTTCTGTTTATACAGATACTTATGGAAAAACCTCTCAAATGCCCAGATTTCCACAGAATGTGCAAAAGTTTGCTTCGTATTTTTAGTCTGTTCCTCATAATATTTGGGGTCTTCTGTCAAATCCTTGAGGATTGAAGTCACTAAATAATGATAGATATTTCGATTTCAGACTTTGTTTACTTATTGACATTTGATTACTGGAAAAGTCTGACTGGCTAGGAGCCCATTTTCAGGAGATGCCCATGGAGAAAAGCTTAAAGTATTACAACACACTTTAAGAATAATAATTTTACAGTCTTTAAAAATAATACAAAAAAATAAATACAGTTTAAATGATTATACTAAATTAGACATAATATGAAAACATTGGTTAAGAGTAGATACAAGCTATCTGACAATGATTTAATAGTTACAGAAATTTTAGCCAGTGTATAGAAAAAAACGAAGGTAAGTTAAGTAAATGTTTCCTTCCATGCCTGTTTGCATTTCTTTTTAAGACTTTCATTGCACGTTATTCCAGTAGTTCATTTAATGACATGCTGTTATTTCTACCTCCATTGTGTTATATTTACAGTGTAAATCTTCAAAGGCTGTTTATAGCTTTCCCTCCATTTACAAAGTATTAAATTTTACCTCACATTTGTAAAAGTAAAATTTTTTTTAAGGTACTTCCCAAGGACCTAATGATGTCTGCATTTTGTAAGCAAATGGTACCACAACAAAAGATAATTTTCCTACAGATATTAAATGAATGGTTACAAGGAGGTATACAGGAAAAAGCTGTGTGTTGAGGTGGAATAAAGTTAATATTTAAACATAAAGGTTATAAGGAAGATGTTGATAATTGGAAACCAATTTCATTAAGTAATGCAAATTATAAAATTTCTTCAAGATTTTACAGGAAATAATGAGTAATTAAGTATCAAAGGAATGCATATAACAGATGTTCTATTGTTGGTTCATGAAATGGTGATGAGAGATACTAGTAAAGGTGAAATATTACTATGTGATGCAGAGAAGGTGCTTGACTTCATGGGTCATGTAGCTTTATGGAACATCTTGGAAAGTTACAATATAAGTAAAAAAAGCAGTAATTAGAACAGCATCCAGAAATGTGTGGAGCAGAATGATGGTAAATAAGATGGTTACAAAATATCAAAAAGCACCAGAGTAAAGCACAGGTTATCAATAAGTAACCATGTTAATTCATTATGCTCTGCCTACAGGTGACTCAGGTCACAATCATCAAAGTTCAAGTGCTGTGCATTGCACTAGCCCAAACATGATGGGACTTGTGCATGCACTGCTGTTCAGAGATTAGCATGTCCAATAAGGTGTGTAATTCAGTCAATATTTCACAGAAGAAATTAAGAAGATATGACAGCATTTGGCACAGTGTCTCAAAATGTTATCTAATTATCCAAAGTAAAGACCAAATCTCACACCTTAGGCTGATGCTCCAACCAATTATCTCAGTAGATCATTTAGAGTAAAATATGGAACAGTAAAGGGTCTCAGGGTAACATGTATGATCACGCTGTCAGTCTTACATGGGTAGAACAAAAGATAACTACTTATCCTTCAAATGTTCCTCATATGACATAAAAAAGACATAAGGTCCTGAGAAAAGGAGATGTATAACTCGATATTATCCTCGTCATCATACGGATGTTACCTAACTGCTCCCCCCCATGTGCATGTTGAGGGATACACACTTTGAACAACATGGGGCCACGATGTAGAACCTGCAAAATCAAGCAAAAGAGAAGCTGGCAAGAGAAGGTATACAAGAAACAGTCATCTCAGTGTGGCTGGCCTGATGGGCAAGAGGCAAACCACTCAAGTACCATGGAAGAAAGACCACAAAAGATCTGCAGATAATCCAGGAAAATTCCATGGTCTCTGGTGTCAAATGTAGCCACAAGTCCAAAGAGGACTAATATAAAATAATAATGCTGCTCTCTGGCCCTATGTAGTCATTCAGTAGTCTAATAAGGGCACTCCATGCTCTACCACCTCCTGAAGCCAGACTGAAATATACTGAAGGAATCCTGTATAGTTAACCATGATTCTGTCTGCACTACAACCATGTTCTTAATTGTTTAGTCAATGAAGGGAAGGCTGCAACTTGATGATAATTTTAGTACTTAAATTAAAGACCTCTTTCAAGAGATAAAACAACTCTCATCTCGGTGTAAACACTGAAGAGTGTTGAAAATAGCTGGACGAAATGCAACCTGGCAAGCCTTAGCCAATGTGCTTAGACAAGGATCAAAGTGGACAGTTGATGGGTGCATACCCAAAATCAGCTCCATGACCTCAGGGTAGGCAGGACATTAAACTCACATTGTGTGAATCCAAGGACTCTTGCCCCATGCTGGGATGTGCTCTGTTGCATCATCACTGTGACGGTTACCACACCTAATGCATTAACTGCAATTGAGTTGCAGCCTTACAGTTAGAAGCAGATTTTTTTCCATGTGGACTAATCAGGTTTTGCTGCTTGATTTGATACAGAACAATGTTGGATATGAGCAGGAGATAAGGGGACTACAGTTTAAACTTAGTTTGAAATAGTTATTTCATATAGAGGACAGACCGACTGATGAACTCACCTACCAGAAAGCGCACTCACTCATCAGCATGGATGGCATAAACTAATTCTGTTGACGGTTTTAAAGCAGACTGGGAATTTGTGGTGACATGACATGAGCCTGCAACTGCCTTAGATTAGAAAGACAGACAGACATAGTCTAAGTCTGTCAGTGAGTTTATTTAATGTAATGCAAATAGTCATTCCTTCCCTTAAGAATTTACTGGTCAGTCTTATGACATAAGTGTCTAACAGTAGAGGGAGTCCATGTTTTATGCATCACACTACCAACATGACATAAAGTGAATAACAGTTCTAGCCATTTTCAGTGTGTCCAATGCCTTGTGTCACTGTCAAGGGGATAATAGTTATCCAGAGTAACTACAAGCTAAAAAGCAATAATGTATAGAAGGTACATTTAAGGTAATTTAAGTAAAAGTCTAACACAAATACAGAATGTACAATGCAAAAGAACAGAGCAGTTTTACTAAATCTGTCTGACAAATATAAGGTGAAACTGTACTGCTGAAGGATTCGACTTTGTCAAAGATTGATACCAAAAGTGTAACACAATTGTGTAGTTAAATGCTGGTGTGGAATTGGACTTTTTAATAGCCCCCATGGTATTAAAAACTGCATTTCTTTTTCTTTCATCCATTATCCTTTTTGTCAGTTCTGCTTGTTAACTACCATGCTTTCTATGATGCAGCTTACCCATTTATTCATCTTCAGCCCTAACTTCCTTGTCCCAAGCCAGCCTAAGAGTTGCAGCCCATAATACTGGTGACCTCATGCATGCTGTGGACTAGGTGAAGGTCCCACATAAGTGCACACCTGTGCTGGATGGACCTCTAAGTGCTACTACTATTGCACCTCCAAGCCTTCAGTAGGAGTTAACAGCTGACGAGGCTGACATTCCTCCTGTCAGAATGGGTGAGCAGGTGTCATTCACTCACTCTGAACCTTCCTGCTATATCTTTATTGCAATAAAAGAAAGGCACATTAATTATAATACAAGTAGGTGCACTTACTCACGCAGTGCTCTGTTGGCTCCAGCAAAACTGTCTCTACATTGACCTCATGCTGGGATTATGTTTTATTATAGTACATGACATAAGGTTGAACACATTAAACATTTAGTTTCTTACACTTTTTGTTACTGTGTGGATGTTGTGACAATATTTCTAGTCTGCAAGGCTAAGCCATGTGTTGAGCACTGCTGCTTAAGTTTTCTGAATGACCTTTTTAACATATAGATATGATATATACTGCTGCTTCCTTCAAGTAGCAATATGTTTGCAAAGAACATTCTTCCCTGTACTGGAGTCAATCATTTTCCTTTGCACTTGACTACAATGATTTCTTACATTAATAACTGCAAAGGATTTTGCATCAGGATCTATTTGCTTTGCACTTTGGATCTAATGAATGTCTCCATCTCAGTATTTTGCTAATCATCTTAATGTAGATACTCTTAATGTGATGTACTGAGATACAGGTCCTGAGCATTCAGTTGATAAGAATACACAGATACCTGTATACAAAGCAGAATGTACTGTGTATGACTGTGTATGCCTCAAGCAGATGCCCTATGCAGCTTGACTGAAGAAACTCCAGCTGTACTCGGTTGCATACCGCCTATTCAGAGGTGATCCCTGCCTGACATACAAGGCCATGTCCATCCCAGAATTGATGGATATGTTCCACCTAAAGAAAACCATATCCCCTCGAGCCACACACTCCAGGGATCTAAACATCACCACAACAATAAATAGGACATGCTGGAGGGATAGATTCCTGTTCCAGAGATTTCCCATGCTCTGGAACAAGATTCCAATCTACATTAGGCAGAGTTCCTCGCTAACCCTCTTCAAGACAAACCTTGACGAGTGGATGGGAAACAGAAAGTTTACTCCAGGGATCACTTCAATGGCTCTGCTGGACAGAGGCACAGGGAACTAATCTAAGGGGGCGGCGAAAGCCAACACATTCCGGATAGGCTTATAAATGCCTTTGGGCAGATAGTCTAGTACCTACCTATGAACCTATGAACCTATGACAAAGAGATATAATGCACAAGCTGTCTCACAAACACAGACACACACACACACACACACACACACACACACACACACACACACACACACACACATACACTCACACTCACACAGATGCAAATACATACATACACACTAGGGTTACCACCCTTCCCACTTTGCGAGGGACAGTCTCTCTTTGGGCAGTTGTGTTCTGCTAAAAAAGTGTAAAAATGGGAATTGTCCTGAGATTTTAGGACAAAAGTATTTCCTATATTTTATGCAATAGTTGCATAAAACAGTTATTCTGTATCTGAAACACCTAAATGTTATAAGAAACAGAATAAGCAACTAAAATGCTACAAGAATAACATTTTATTTAGGTAAAAAAGGGAAGTTCTGTCCTTTGTACTGGCCGTGGGTATGTTTTGGTCTGCTAAATCTGATGTTTTTACCAAAAATGTCCCACTTTGGGCATTTAAAAAGGTGTCATCCCTAATACACACACACACACACACACACACACACACACACACACACACACACACACACACACACACACACACACACACATAGACAATACAAAACACAAATGACCTTAAAAAAAACAAATTGCATACTAAAGGCTTGTTGTTTTGAAAATCTTGGCACAGATGTTCTCCCATGAGATCATAGATGTATTTACCATTTTCCCATGCACCACTTATTTTAACTCATTCATGCCTATAGCACCTCTTTTGTATACTGCCAGTTACTACTACCCATAGCACCTTATGGCATCCAGACCTTTCGTTGTTCTGACTTTTTAACCAAATGTATGCTAGCCAGGATTAGAAAGGGCAAGGATTTATTAATAATATGGCACTAAGATTGCTAATCTAGGATGTCCCACAGCAGAGAAGCCTTGATTATCTTATGCTTTTTAAGATGACTTTTCAGGAAATGCTCTGGAATGCAAGGATGTGTGCAGGTTGTAAGAGGTGCAACATTCCACAGCACATAGGTGTTAATGAGTTAAATGTACGCCTGATCCCAAAAGGCTCATTAAGAAAGTGAGTAGTACACAGGCTGGTGGATCTTTTGGTATCATAACAGCCTTGCAAGCATTTGTTTTAATGGAACGTTTATTTTGTGATTGACCAAATATTTGCCATTTTAGTTGGTGCTGATATTTTTACAAGTGATGACATGTTATCTACATCAATCTGTGTTTAGTGAAAACAAAAATAAGCAACGCACCTGACCATAGAGAACTTTTAATATATTAGGTGGAAAGCTGCGAAGGTGCAGCGGTAGCATTGTCACCTCACAGCAAGAGGTTCTCCCATTCGATTCTTGGCTGGAGCGCCTTCTGTGTGGATTCTGCATGTCCTCCCTGCGGTTGAGTGGCATTCAAAAGACATGCATGAATGGGCATGCCTTTGTTGAAGGTTGGGTGTCGGGCTGGCAACTCGGCACCATAAAAATCTACTGCCAATTATTAGCAGACCGGAGTTCCGCTGTGGCGACCCCTAACCAGGAAAAGCTAAAAGAAGAAGAAGGTGTAGATTGCAGGTATGCAAATAAAGGGAAATAGATCAGTGCTTATTAATAGTTGCACCAGGATGAGTAATACTACAAAACTACTGAATTAAAAATGTTGTTGTTGTGTCTTTCAGCTTTTCCCGGTTAAGGGTCGCCACAGCAGAGCTCCAGTCCGCTAATGATTGGTAGCTGATTTTTACGTGCCAAGTTACCAGCCCTGATGCACAACCTTCAATGAAGGTATGCCCATTCACGCATGTCTCCATGCAGAAGATGCTCTAGCTGAGAATTGAACCAGACAGCGTCTTACTGTGAGGCGACAACGCTACCGCAGCACCACCACCGTGGGTTTACTGAATTAAAAAGGTAATAGATCATAATATCTGCAACCACAAAATATATTTCACAGGTCCTTCATCTCTGGCAATATAAACACAGTTCAGAGATGTCAAGTTTCAAATTCATAACAGGCTTATTGTCATTCAAAGCTAGCAACCCATTTTTTTTATTTTGTCATTCGTCACACACTGATGAACAAAGGAGTCTTGAGAGGATTGATGTTATTTAAATATAACTACTTAAATGGTTGTCAGATTTCCCATTTGTGTTTCAATAAAGAGATGAAAAAGCTGCAATTTTAACTAAATGGTATGAAATTATTCTGAAAGGCTGAGATTGCACTCATATGCAGCCAATACTACTGAAAGAAAATGAAAAGTATGACAGATGGTTAGACTATGACTGCAAAGAGTATGTAAGTAAAGCAGAAAATCACATCTTATACAGCCCAGTTAGTTGCATCGATTTAATGACCTCAGTTACAGTTACTTAGATAACTATGCAATATGTGTGTGATTTAGGATTTTAGGACTGCTGCCGATCTACTGCTCACAACTGAAAAAGTATTCAGAAATATAACAATATTGCCCATTACTTCACAGATACCATGTACACTGGAACATAGACCATCAGGGGGGTCAATAAAGCCTACAGGATAATTTTGACCATGTGCACATGAGCGGGAAAAGTTATAGTGTCAATAAACTCTGTGCAGCAGTGCGCAATTATGTGCAAACATGGAAACTTTCACGGCAATCAAATTACAGCATAAGTAGCTGAATTTTATGCTAATGAAACAAGCCAACATGGTGGAGCGATTCAACAACCTCTAAAGCAATCGTGTAGACTCCATGTTTGCGTTGGCCATGTATTCCAAAACTTTCCAAATACAGCCAGGGAAAGGAGTCTACACAGAAACAAGAGGAAGTAAAAGCTCTTACATTTGTACAGAACTGACCTTAACATGTAACACCACATATATTATTACCTAATTACACATTGCGGATGCTAGAAAATCACAGTAATAAATATAAAAATACCTTTTTAAGTGCTGTAGAATAGTGTGTGTGTGTGTGTGTGTGTGTGTGTGTGTGTGTGTGTGTGTGTGTGTGTGTGTGTGTGTGTGTGTGTGTGTGTGTGTGTGTGTGTGCTGAACCTTTAAGAAGCATTTCACTGACAACATGTGCATATAAATAGCAAGCACATGTTAGCTTCAGTGCCATTTTGAGAGTACAGCCAGAGGGTGAGCATGTATAAATTTAATAGCTAGTTTGTTTATATGTTTACCTAAGTTAAAGTTATTAAGCCTCAATCCTGATGTGTTTGTAAATAATAAAGCTGCTTGAACAGAGACCACAGAAGTTAGTCTGTTTTATCCTAACCAGACAAGCGATGTGGTGTCCGAACCGGGATTCCAGAGACTGCTTTCCAGAGCCACAAGGTGCAGAGTTAAAACAGAAGGTAAACTAAGAGAACTGAGCACAAAAAAGGACCAGAAATTAACCAAACATAATGACAACTTGCACAAACAATTTATTTATTAAAAAAGATAAAACAGAGCATTACAAGGTCACAGAACACATTATTAAGCAAGCGAAAGGCACAAAAAGTTTATTAATTAAATGAAATGCTTAAAATTAAGATATTTGATAAAACAATTATCAGAAAAGCAAATAAGGGGTTTGGAATTACCTCGAAATTGCAAAACAAGCATGTTTAAAGCAAAATGAGCATGCTTAGAGTAAAATGAGCACAGGAAAAGTAGAATGGGCATGAAAAAAAGATTAAACAAGCAAAACCAATATAATAAAGGGCAAAAGGGCACATTAAGCATAAATAAAGGCGACTGCATGTTTTTTGGCAAGATACTGTGTTTTTGCAAAAGTACTATTTTACATTGATTGAAGCTATTCATGGCATAAATCGAGTTACTCGAAGTATATCAAATTGTATAAATGTGCTTACAGTGTGTGCTTATTACTGTGCATTTATTCCTAAGAGTTTATGTGCAAAGTGCAACTATTTCATAAAGTGCAGTCAAAATACAGCCATTTTGAAATGTTTCTTGTGCTGGGTGTGTCTGTTCACAGAGTGTCACCATTAGGGTCTATGTTAAATCATGGAATGCTTAAAAAACAAACGATGATGTATCAAACCAATGTAAACAAAGGCTTACGAGCTTGAAAGCTTAGAGCACCAATTTTTTTCCAAGGGAAAAAAATCGCTGTTCCACAAAACAAAAACAAAAATTTAAAACATTACATAAAGTGGGGACTTTGCCCCCCCCCACATCCCCCTACTTAAAAATACCATCTCCGAGATCGCACTACAGTCCCAGAACGGCAAAGTAATGGAACCGGCCAAGCGATTTCTTTCCCACAGAAAGAATTTGCCTATATGCCGTTTCGCTATTTTGCCTTTTCGTGCTTTCAAGTTTGATCAAGACGCATTCGAAAGAATGCGTCTTCGATCATTTAATAGGAACCCCACCATTACAGAGTGTTTCTTGCACTGTAAAGAGTTATTTAGCAAAGTACAATCATTGTGGGAAAGTTTTAGTGTGCTGTGTACTGTTTATTCACAAAGTGCAATTACTTTGAAATGTTTTTTACTCTGAGCTCCTTCTGCCCAGTTCATTTGCACAGTGCAGTTATTTTTAAATGTTTCTTACACTAATAAGAGGTGATTTCTTACAGTACAGTGATTTCAAGAGTATTTTTTGTGCCCAAGAGACTTATTTCTCAAAGTGCAGTTATTCAGAGGCTTGTTGTGCTATTGGGCATAGTGGCAAGTACCGGTATAAATTTTAGGCATATGCATATGTGTGTGTGTGTGTTCAGGCATACTTGCAAAAGCCTTCACTGGTATGTTTTAATATGGAAGAGGCATTTCAAAGACTGGACCACTTGTATTTGATCAGAATATTGCAGAGAATTGAAGAATATTTGAGCAGGAGTACGATTTTTATACAAGCACCTTATTCTGACAAAGATGCATGCACTAGGGCATTCATTTTGCTAAACTTAGCTGGATCAGAGGACATCGAAAGAAGGCAAAGCTCAGTTGGATAAAATGGTGCTGCAAGGTGTAATTTGTCCAGTTACAGAACCAACTGAATGGGTGTTGTGCATTGACCCAAGAGATTTGAACAAAGCATTAAAGAGACCTCATCATCCTATGCATACAGTCAAGGAAGTCGCAACCTTAATGCCAAATGCCACTGTTTTTTCTGTCTTGGATGCAAAAAGTTCATTTTGGCAAGTGATGTTTGACTGCAAATCTTCATTACTGACTACTTTCAGTACACCATTTGGAAGATATAGATTCCTCAGGATGCCATTTGGAATAAATTCTGCAAGTGAAGTTTTTCAGCATGCAGTGGAGCAATTTTTTTCAGTTTATCCTTGTGCCATAATAGTAGATGATCTATTGGTTGGAGGCAGTGGTGAAGCAGAGCATAACAGAAATCTTAAGAGAGTTCTAGACAGACCACGTAAAGTGAACTTGAAGCTCAATCCTATGAAGTGTAAACTCAGACTACCAGAAGTTACATATGTAGGTCATTTATTTACTAGCACTGGCTTACGACCAGACCTCTCCAAGCAAGCAGCCATTCTAGAGATGCCAGCACTGGATAATGTTCAAGCTCTACAACATTTTCTTGGTATGGTCAACTATTGAGACAAGTTTATACCAGCCTTCAGTCAGTTGACAGAGCCTTTGTGAGAGATGGTGTGCAAAAATGTTACACTGTCTTGGTTGAAACAGCACCAGACAGCATTTGAAGACCTTAAAGAGAAAATTCCCACCCCACTTACATTAAGGTACTATGATGTCAATAAACCAGTCACTCTTTCCTGTGATGCTTCAAAATTTTGTCTCAGCACAGTTATTCTTCAAGGAGGTAGACCAGTAGCCTATACATTTAGAACTCTTACCCAAACTGAAATGTAATATGCTCAAATTGAGAAAGAACTTTTGGTAATGGTATCTGCGTGTTCAAAATTTCATGATTATATTTATGGTCAAGCAATTCAGATTGAGACTAATCACCAACCTCTAGTCACTATTTTAAAGAAGCCTATGCATTTAGCTCCAGCGAGATTTCAAAGAATGTTGCTCAAATTGCAAAAGTACTTATCCAGATCACCCAGAAATACAAGAGAACAGCTTAATGCAGAGAATTTTGACTTTGATGTCATGGAAGTCCATAATTTTTCTACCATGAGACTTGATGAGCTAGTAGATCATACAAAGAATGATCCAATTTTGCAAAAGCTCAACCACTACATTAATGTCCGTCAAAGCAATCTGTACCACTTGAAGTGCAAACTTATTTTCCTTGCAGAAATGTTGATAGAAGAAGGCATTATTGTCAAAGGTCCTACAATAGTTGTTCCTGCTTCGTTACAACTTCCTTACAATGTAAATATATACAGATTTTGCATTGTGGTCACCCAGATTCTGAATCTACCAAAAGAAGGACAAGAGGACAATTATTTTGGCCTTCACTAGCAAAAGATATTGATAAAGTACCTTCTTCTTGTTCAGTATGCAATAGTACTAAACCACATTTGCAAAAAGAGCCACTTCAGCTAAGTTAAGTTCCTGTACTACCTTGGTCAACAGTAGCCACTGATATATTTGAGTGGAACAATCAGCATTACTTAATGTTGGCAGACTCTTATTTGAACTGGTTTGAGACTGATTTACTACCTAACCTAAACTGCTGTTATCATCAAATAAAACATCATTTCTCAGTCCATGGTAGTCCACACAAAGTTATTTCTGACAATGGTACATAATTTACCAGTCAGTTGTTTCAGAAATTTGCAAAATGATGGGACTTTGTACATGTTACTAGTAGTCCAGAATGTCCACAGTCAAATGGACTAGCTGAACATGTGGTACAGAGTGCAAAGCAATTGCTAGAAAAGTCAAAGTGTGATAATAGCGATGTCCTTTTGAATTTACTCAATCTCAGAAACATACCCCGTGATGATATACTTGGCTCACCTGCTCAGAGACTTCTATCTAGGCAAACCAGAACAACATTGCCTATCATTTCCAGTTTGTTGAGGCCTAAAGCAAAGAACAACAGAACAATCAAAGTCCAACTATTCAGAAAGCACTCTTTCCAGAAGTCCAGCTATGACAAATTGAGTGGATTTCTTCGTCCGTTGAAAGAAGGCGAGACAGTGAGGATACAAATGGCGAAAGGTTTCCACTGGATTGGTCAAGTAACAGGTATAGGTGCCGAGTCGAGATCCTACTTCATATAATCTGAGGGTGGGGAGTACAGGAGAAATCGTAGACATCTTCTTCCTGTATCAGAATCTATATTGCAGCATTGTTCCTGTGATACAGACTCAAGATTTCAGAGCAATCCAGACAAAATTCCTGTTGCAGAACATGTCAACTTCTACTTCTGTTCCGGATGATGTTCCTGATGTCCTCAAAGTTGAACATTCAGCAGAGACAGTCCCAGTTGCTAGACCTAGATCTAAATTCTATGTCACATGATTTAATCATATTTCCAGACCTAGTGTGATATACACAGCAACCTGGACATAATTGTCTGTATGGATTTAGTTCTGTATAATTGCATGTCAAAGAATTATTTGTATCAGATATGCTCAGAATTAGTCCAAAATGACAAAAAATACACCGAGCCCACAGACATTGCCAACATCCTAGCTGACAGGTTCAGCGCAAACTCCCCCCCCCCTTCACCAAAAGGGCAAATATCTATCCCAGCAGAGTGCTGCCCCCCTGACATCTCAGATGCTCAGGTAATAGCCTACCTCTCCAAAGCAAAAAACACAGCATCAATGGGACCAGACGGTGTCCCGGGCTGCATCCTACATGAACTCCAAGAAGAGCTAAACCCACACATAAAACTACTGTTCAATCTCAGCCTTACTACAGGATATGTACCCAAAGAGTGGCGTACAGCAACAGTGGTCCCTCTCCACAAAGGTGGTGCCTCAACGGACCCTGGAAACTATCGCCCCATAAGCCTGACTAGCTTAGTCTGCAAAGCTATGGAAAGGATCATCATGGACCTCAAAAATAAAGATATTGGGGACCTACAGACACTGGATCCTACCCAGTTCGGCTTTGCTAAGGGCAGATCCTGCCTCTTAAACCTGTTCGACTTCTTTGAAACCGTCACCAAGGCCATTGACGAAGGGAAGGTGGTCCACACAGCCTACCTGGACCTCGCAAAAGCCTTCGATACAATACCCCACTCGGGCATTATAGATAAGCTCACCAGCTTAAATATAAACCCCTATGTCACTAAATGGGTTGCAAACTTGCTCAAGGACAGAACCCACATGGTTAGAATTGCTGGAGCCATGTCAGACTCCAAACCAGTTACAAGTGGCATCCCACAAGGCTCAGTCCTGGGACCTCTCTTGTTCGGTATATATTTCTCGGAGGTACAGGCCAACACGGAAGGACTGTGGCTGACCAAGTTCACAGATGACTGCAAATTGGGCACCATAATTGACACTCCAGCCGACGCAAGCATCCTCCAAAAGGGCCTCATAGAAACAGACAACTGGTGCCAGAGCCATGGCCTCAAGCTAAACGCCAAAAAGTGTATAGTCATCCCCTTTGGCAAAAACAAAGTGCCCACAAATTACCACATAGGTGGTAATCCATTAAGTACAGAAGAAGTAATTAGGGACCTGGGGACCCAAGTTGATAGCAATCTCTCATTTGACAACCACGTGGCCAAAGTGGTTAGAAAAACATTTTATATAGCCCACCTAATCATGAAGGGATTCACATCTAGATCAGGGGAGGTCATCATGCCTCTTTACTCATCCCTCATCAGGCCCATAATCGAGTACAATGCCCCTTTTGGGATGTATCTTACAAAACACCTGCAGCAACTGGAAAGACCCCAAAAGTACCTCACCAAGAGGATCAAAGGGCTCAAACAGATGCCATATGCTGTCCGGTTAAAGAAACTCCAGCTCTACTCAGTGGCATACCGCCTGCTCAGAGGCAATCTGTGCCTGACGTATAAAGCCATGTCCAACCCGGAATTTAGGGACATGCTGCACCTCAAAAAATCCAAATCCCATCGAGCTACATGCTCGAGAGACTTGAACCTCAGCTCTGAAATAAATAGGACATGCTGGAGGGACAGATTCATAACCCAGAGGCTCCCTTCACTCTGGAATAAAATCCCAGTCCAGGTTAGGCAGAATCCCTCATTGACTCTCTTCAAGAGGAATCTTGATGAGTGGATGGGAGATCGTAGGTTTACCCCGGGTATCACTTCTGTCTCACTGTTAGACAGAGGCACAGTATACTAACCTCGAAAAAGGGCATAGCAAAATTCATTTAAAATGGGTGGCGAAAGCCAAACATACTCTGGCTAGGCTTATAAATGCCCTAGGGCAGATAGCCTAGTATGAACCTATGAACCTAATCAATTGCATGTCAATTAATGTCTTCAGTATTGCATGGCTCATTTCTCAGAGAGGGAGGATGTAGAATAGTGTGTGCATGTTGTACCTTTAAGAAGTGTTTCAAAGACAGCACGTGCATATAAACAGCAAGCACGTGCTAGCTTCAGTGCCATTTTGAGAGCAAAGCCAGAGAGTGAGCATGTATGAGTGTAATAGCTAGTTTGTTTATATGTTTACCTAAGTTAAAGTTATTAAGCCTCAATCCTGATGTGTTTATACATATTAAAGTTGCTTGAACAGAACGCACAGAAGTTCATCTGTTTTATCCTGACCAGATGAATGGCAAGTGCTATGACATAAGTGCAGCTTCACTCCCCCTCCCCCAAATGAAGAATATAGTCGAAAGTAATACAGGCTGCTAAAATGTTTAAATGTCATGAAACACACTATTATACTGTAATGTAAGTATATGTATTATGTAGCTGATGGATTACAGTCCCATTTTATTAAAAATGCATTCCTATGTTACAACACTGGGCTGCTGTGCAGTTTCCCTGCTTACACTGTTACTAAGAGTGTAGATTCTGGGCTCTCAGCATGGTGAAGATGCAAATAAGGTCAAAACTCATTAGAATTGTTGAATCACAAAAATGAGTAACCGTGTAGGGATGTTCACTTCATGTAGGCACTTCCACAGTGTTCGTTTTGAATGCATGGCAACAGGGAATGCTGACATTGGGGGGGTGTCAGGTTATACTTGCAGAGGTGAACATGTAAAGCTGTGAAGGGTGAAAGAGCATGTACGCAATGCACAATTCCCAAGTTCTGTGTCACCCTCATTATTTGGTTGTTAAATTGTGTGCTCTCTGTGTGGTTAAATTGTTTTTTACTTTGCCATTGTTTACATGATATGGCACTTCGCGCAACCACGAGAAACAGAAGAATGAATGGCATGTTTCTCTGGGTTATTACATAACCATTCCTGTGGCAGCACATGTATGTGTTAGGGCTGGAATATATATGGTGCTGGGTTCAACTACAGGGTGTGCAAACTTTCCTTCACTTTCTATGGCCCACGTTTGCTTGATATCACAAAAATGTAGGAAATATTAGTTTTGCCTCTCTTTACTTTATCTATACAAAGGTGCACAGAGGTGCACATAATGCACTAATGAGCAAACACAGGGTGTGTTTAATAGATGCTAATTGTAGCATAAGCAGGTGAATTGCATGTTAATCAACCAATCCAACATGGTAGACCCATTCAACAATGTGTAAAGCATCCATGTAGCCTCCATTCTGTTTTTCCTCAATCCTTCAATACCATTGGAGTGGAGATAAGGAAATTTTAACTGACGCAGCTGCTGCAGCTATTCTACATCTGTGCTAAAGGCTGCAGCCAATACTGCTGGTGCTGCTGACAACAGGCCTAGGCCAAGAAGGAGAAGAGTGTTCAGGCCCAGGGTAACTTTCCAAGTGCTATATGATCTGGAGATTGTAGAGTGCTACAGGTGGATAAGGGGCACATTACAAGAACTCTGTAAGCTCTGCTGCATTCAACTCAGAGCCAGAGCCAACTGAGAGGAACCCATCCCAATAGACTCTAAGGTATGTATAGCCCTTAGAATATTAGCTACTGGTACTTTTCAAAGACCAAGGGGGACATGATGGGTGCATCACAGACATTACCCTCTGAAATCCTCCACCAGTTTCTGGATGCTATGCTCATTCATGCAGTGAGCCCATATTTTCTCCCATAGTTCTGAAGAGAGGGCCAGCAATATGGAACTGTTTTACTGTGTAGCTCACTACCCTGATGTACTAGGCACCCTAGATTGCACTCATGTGCACATTAAAGCACCACCTGGTGAGGAGGGTAGAATCTACATTAACCACAAGGGATACCACTCAGTCAACTGCCAAGTCATGTGCAGTGCCCAGGGAATTATCTTGAATGTGTGTGCTGGCAACCCTGGCAATTATCATGACTCCCATATCTGGCACATATCATAGCTGTACCAGATGTTTGCTGGGGGAAATCCCACAGGACAATTTATTGGGGAATGTTGCCTATGTCCTGGAACCATGGCTGATGACACCCATCAGAAGTGCATACACACCCATGGAAGAATGCCATAATGAGGCACAGACCCAAGCTAGAAACATCATAGAGCATGTTTTGGGGCTTTTGAAGTCACAGTTCTGGTGCTTAGATATATCTGGTGGAGCCCTGTAGTATAATCCACACACAAGAGGATGCCTGAGGAATGGATAAAAAGTGTTTTGGTAACGATTTTTAAGAATAAGGGTGATGTGCAGAGCTGTAGTAACTACAGAGGGATTAAATTGATCAGTCACAGCATGACATTATGGGAAAGAGTAGTGGAAGCTAGGTTAAGAAGGGAGGTGATGATTAGTGATCAGCAGTATGGTTTCATGGCAGGAAAGAGCACTACAGATGCAATGTTTGCTCTGAGAGTGTTGATGGAGAAGTACAGAGAAGGTCAGAAGGAGTTGGATTGTGTCTTTGTGGACTTAGAGAAAGCATATGACAGGGTACCTAGAGAGGAGTTGTGGTATTGTATGAGGAAGTCGGGTGTGTCAGAAAAGTATGTAAGAGTGGTACAGGATATGTACGAGGGCAGTGTCACAGCGGTGATGTCTGCGGTGGGAGTGACGGATGCATTTAAGGTGGAGGTGGGGTTACATCAAGGATCAGCTCTGAGCTCTTTCTTATTTGCAATGGTGATGGACAGGTTGACAGACGAGATCAGACAGGAGCCCCCGTGGATTATGATGTTTGTAGATGACATTGTGATCTGTAGTGAGAGTAGGGAACAGGTGGAGGAGACCCTGGAGAAGTGGAGATATGCTCTAGAGAGAAGAGGAATGAAGGTCAGCAGGACTAAGAATATATGTGTGTGAATGAAAGGGAGGATAGAGGAATGGTGAGGATGCAGGGAGAAGAGGTGGCGAAGGTAGATGAGTTTAAAAACTTGGGATCAACAGTTCAGAGTAATGGTGAGTGTGGAAGAGAGGTAAAGAAGAGAGTACAGGCAGGATGGAGTGGGTGGAGAAGAGTGTCAGGAGTGATTTGTGACAGACGAGTACCAATAAGAGTGAAAGGGAAGGTCTACAAGAGGGTAGTGAGACCAGCTATGTTATATGCAATGGAGACAGTGGCACTGACAAAAAGGCAGGCGTAAGAGCTGGACATGGCAGAGTTAAAGATGTTAAGATTTGCACTGGGTGTGATGAGGATGGACAGGATTAGGAATAAGTATATTAGAGGGTCAAGCCAGGTTGAAAGTTTTGGAGAAAAAGCCAGAGAGGCAAGATTACATTGGTTTGGACATGTGCTGAGGAGGGATGCAGAGTATATTGGGAAAAAGATGCTAAGGATGAAGCTGCCAGGTAAGAGGAAAAGAGGAAGACCTAAGATAAGGTTTATGGATGTGGTGAGAGAGGACATGCAGGTGGTTGGTGTGACAGAGCAAGATGCAGAGGACAGGAAGAAATGGAAACAGTTGATCCGCTGTGGCGACCCATAACGGGAGCAGCCGAAAGAAGAAGAAGAAGATATACAAAAATATTCACAGTATGTGCTATGCTCTACAATCTGATCCTGTGGGAACAGCTGCAGCAGGATCAGCAAGGGGAATAGACAATATCCCCCCACCAATGCCTAGGTCACCACAACCACAGTCAGTGGAGGACTCAGAGGAGGAACCCCCAGATGCTGTCCCTGCAGACAGACATAGGTATGCACAGAATGTAGTTTTGAAGAATTTCCCCCCCTCAGGATATCAGAAAGACTAATGAATAAACCTGGTTATCAGGAGAGAAATTTTTCTTGGAGAGGGGGGAGAAGGGGAAGGGGGAAATATTAAAGAGGGTGGATACACCACCACAACCCCCACCCAGAGGTGTCATAGATGGTAATGACATCACAGTTAATGGTGTTAAACACATTTTTAACAATTTTATTATTTATAATTTTAGTGGTATTATAATTGAAAAAGAACATTTTAGCCTGCTTAAAAAAGGTTTTAAATATATACCCTATAAAAAGGGTGCACTTACACAGTCGATTTTGATTTAAAATTGTTTTTTTAGAAAGATTAATTTAAATTTATTGCTAACACCTGAGGTGGATACTCTGGATAAACAACTTAAAAGAAAAGCTACATTTAATCCACCATTACATCCACAACTGAATAATTTAGAAAAAACTATGGAAAAGGAATTAAGAAACAGATATAATAAGTTTGGATTTCAACCTAATTTAACTAATAAAGAAATGAATATTTTACAAAACTTGAGGGATAACCACAAGATTAGAATAATAAAACCCGACAAAGGGGGAGGAATAGTTATCATGGATAACATATTATATGAAGGGAAGATGAACAAAATTTTATTTAATGAGGAAGGGTACACAAATGTATCTATTAACAAAATAAATATTGCTTATAATAAAATTGATATTTGTTTAACAGATATGTTTTTTGAAGGGTTGTTTGATAAAAAAAAATTTGTTTTTTTAAAAACTGATAAGCCTAGGATCCCTTCTATCTTTTGGAATTCCCAAGATTCACAAAAATGAGATTGATCCCCCTTTAAGGCCTATTGTTTCAGCTTGTGGTTCAAAAACACATAGTTTGGCCAAATTTGTGGACAATAAACTGAAAAATTCCTGGATCAAGAAGGAATCTATTTTAAAAGATTTTTGGGACCTTCTTGAAGTTATTAATAATGAGGTTTTATGTGATAATATATTGTTCGTGACCATTGACATTGTGGATTTATTTTCATGCATCAACCACATAGAAGGAATGGAAATGTTTGAGGAGGCTGTATTTGAGGAAGACAATATAGGACACAATGACAAAATTTTGTGTGTATCATTAATGGATTTGGTTCTCAAACATAACTTTCTAAATTTTTGTGGTAAATTTTATAAGCAAACCAAGGGTGTTGCTATGGGCGCTGCTTGTGCCCCCACTTATGCCAATCTAGTATTGGCTAAGTGGGAAGAGGCATTTGTTCTTGGTTCCAGATTTTCTTCTTGTTGGAGACTTTATCGAAGATTTTTGGATGACATAGTCATTCTATGGTCTGGGAGTACTGAGCAGTTAGATGAATTTAAAGCTTACTTGGGAGAAACAACACATTTTTTAAAATTCACTTTTCACGTTTCAACAGAAAAATTACAATTTTTGGATGTGGAAATCTACAAAAGAAATGATAGACTTGAATCTAAAATATATAGGAAATCTACTTTCTGCAATCCATTTCTACATTTTAAAAGTGCGCACACCTATTATTGTAAAAAGAATATTGTAAAGGGACAGTATGTTCGAGGTAGCCGTATGACTACCCTAGATGCTGATTTTAAAGAAAAGTGTAATTTATTAAATAAAATGTTTTTGGAAAGAGGTTACCCCCAGGACTTTATCAATAAAATATATGAAGAAGTTATGAAAGGGAGAGTAAACAAATTTAAAACCATCCTAGGTAAGAGAGACTTAAATAAAAATATAGGTGGTTTAAAAGCAATAGATATAAATAAACTCACCCCAAAGACATAGATTATGGTCATGCTTTAATTCTTGAATATAATGCTTTTAATAAAATTGTTACTAAACAAGTTATTGAAAGAGAATGGAATAAATTTATTAGTTTAATTGATTTGGACCAGGAAAAACTAAACAATAATGTTAAAGTAGTTTACAAAAATTCTCAATCCTTTAAAAACATGTTGGAATACAAAAGTTCCATGACATCTAATAAAATTAGGAAAGTCACCTATAAATGTGGACACTGTAGCCATTGTGGTAATTTAATAGACAAGGAAAAAATCTTTTTGGAATGTAGGCAGAAATGGATCACTAGGATAGATTATTATAATTGTGAAACTAAAGGTGTGGTTTATTTAGGATTATGCTTAGAATGCAATGCTTTTTACGTAGGTAAAACTGAAAGAGTTTTAAAAAGAAGGATATATGAACATAAATATGAGATTTCCATAAAAAAAAAAACTAACGCACTGTATAAACACACCCTAGTTTGTCATAAAGCTAAATTTCAGTTTATGGTGTTAGAACAGGTTAAGAAGGATGTAAGGGGTGGACCATGGGAAGAAAGGCTGGAGTTCAGGGAGTTATGGTGGCAAATCTCCCTCGATGCAACTAATCCCCCTGCACTAAATGATTTTATTTCTATTATGCCACTTCTAAAGTTAAGAGCAGGAAAAATATGAACATTTCTTGTGTTTTAGTGTATTTATTATTTTAACCAGTAGATGGCAGGCTAATACTATATAAATGATTTATAATACCTAAAATTGATTTTCATAGTTTTTTATAACTGTTTTTTTATAACTATTTTTACAATTATTTTTAAGATATTTTTATATGTTTCATTAAAGTACTGTTTGTGAATCAGGTCTTTATAATAATTATAATAAATACCAACAAATTGAATTATAACAGAAATGGTTTTCAGAATACATGGGCAGGAGGTAATGGTAATTATATAATTAACTTTTTAACTCTAAGACTGCATTGATTGGGCAATTGTTTTTTTAAGTACTGTATATAAAGGTTGATTTACTTAATGGAGGGTATCTGAAGAAGTCAGTTTGTACAAGACGAAAACGCAATTTTTGTAATCAAGCGTTTATGTGTTTGGGATTGATTTCTGCGTTTACTTGTGGATTTTAACATTAAAACGTTGGTTTTGACATCCGTGGCTCTGGCAGTTTGGTACTTTACTTTGTTTCTTGGTTTAGTGTACCAAATTTCCTTTTGGATTTTATGCACAGTATGCTCTTCCTTTGGCTAAGAGACAATGCATAGCACATTCACTAACCACCTATGGACCTAATACATTTCCCCTATTCACATACATATAGTAAAATTGATGCCAGGCAACTCACATAACCTTTACAAGTCTGACCTACATTTGGATAAGGTTAATATCCTACACTGTACTTAAAAAATCCTATGTACTGTATACTGCTGACCTGGGTCTAAAGGCACCTTGTAGGCTGTTCCCCACAGTAATTTAGCTCCCTCCATGCTTTTTAAATTAACTGGTTTGCCCCAGTATCTTATAACAATATTTTCTAAACCTAACATAATTACTGTGATTTCACTCTGCTCTCCCACACATAGCCCTGAAAATTATACCCTGCAGCTAAAGAAATATCCTGCATGTGTATAAAATACAGGTTAAACATTAGTCTATTATTTGCTGCAAAATAAATATAAAAAAGAAAAGTTTAAATATACAGGCTAAAAACAGTCAGTTTTAACTACCATACTTACCAAAGCCTAAGGAAACACTTGGAGTCAGTGTTAGCCCCTTAACTCCTCCCTATTAAAGTACGTATGCAAGGTTTCTAATACAGCTCCAGAAACCACCAATTTCAAATATCCGGTGCTCCCTGACCCAGTCGGCAGCCTGCTTGTATAACCTGGTATGCTATTTTTCTCTGTAACTGCTTTAAAAACATGCTAAGTCTCTGAAATTCATCTCATAAGCTGATAACAGTTTAAAAGTACTCGGACTACATTTTAGAGCATCCTAGGAATGTTAGAGTACATTTCGTACAAACGTAGTCACTGTAATTCAGCTCTATGTGCTATTTAATGCAAGTGTAACTGAGGTTGTGTCTGTAGAACTGGTTTGGTGAAATCCATTGTGTTTGTGGATGTAGATAACCGATATCCGAGCCTCGCACTGTTTATCTGCTCATAGTCTGTTCTATATGAGAAATGAAGCAGAAAGCTGTTGTCCTGTACCTTATATTCAACAGTACAGCATCGGACAAGGAAACGGCTTGTGCATAGGCTTGCATAAAGATAACATGCTTCATAAATGTGTTGTTAATGGTACTGGATAAAGTATGGGATACTGATTAAAGTAAAAACAACTCTAGAAGTGTATATCAACTGTTTGCAAGTGTATATCAACTGTTTGCAGTCCCACACATTTAAACAGAAGCAAATACTATGTCCGTAGCTTTTCAGTGCTGCTGATTACTGTATAACGTATAGTCAAAGTGAATAAGGAAATGTTTGCTTGCTTGCTTGCTGACTAGTTATGTGTGCTGATAAGGTGTTTACTCCTAATATATTTTGTTTTTTAGGCAGATCCCCTTAAACTATCTAAGTAAAAGACCGTCCTGCCTGAAAGGACACTACCCTGAGAAACTCAACCCTCATACAGGTTTCTGAAGTCCGACCTACAATTGGATAAAGTTAATACCCTACACTGTACTAAAAAAAATCCTGTGTACTATATACCACTAATTTTATAAAAACACTTATAAAAAAAACTAAAACCCGCCACCCTCTCTGCTGACCTCCTCCCTGCAGAGTACCTACAAATAGCTGCAGATGCCATTGCTTTTCCCATATCTATCCTGATCAACAGAACCTTATCTGAAAGCACTATCCCCTCCCTTTGAAAAATATCCCACGTCATCCCACTCCATAAAGGTGGAAGTTCTACAGACTTATCCAACTATAGACCCATTGCCATTCTTTCCCCACTAGCCAAAATAATGGAGAAATGTATACACAAGCAACTAATGCAATACCTTACACAGAATAACTTACTATCCAACTCCCAGCATGGTTTCAGGCCACACCACAGCACCACCTCGGCCCTCCTTTCCTTTACTAACACCATAAACACTATAAACCAAAACAGGAATGACAACAGGCTATCCTCCCTCTTTCTTTACCTATTAAAAGCCTTTCATATGGTCAACCATGAACTTAGCATCCTTTCTCTAAAGTCAGTTTCCCTTAATAAGCATGCAATCCAGTGGTTCTAGTCCTACCTGACTGGTAGACAACAGGCAGTATTATGGCTGGGCAAACTGTCCAGCCAGCTACCTCTCACACTTGGTGTCCCTCAAGGCTCCATACTAGGTCCACTACTCTTCTCTATTTTCATCAACAGCCTTCACACTGCTATCCCTAAAGCTACCTGCATTCAATATGCAGATGATTCCACTCTGATCTGCTCAGCCACCTCCCCATCCGAACTGCAAATCTTAACCCAGAATACATTTAATACTATTGAAAACTGGCTCACCAACCAATGCCTACTGCTGAACCCCAATAAAACCAAACTTCTACTCTTCACCCCAACTAGTAGATCCGCCACACTCTCATTCTCTGTCACATCTAACAATGGTACCACTATCTCCCCAGATACCCACACCAAGCTTCTAGGGGTTATCATAGATAATAATCTTAAATTTGACTTACAGGTCAACAAAACCATACAGACCATTAATAAGTAGCTCGGATAACTGTATAGAAACAATACATTTTTAACTCCACTGGCTAGAACTGCAATCATCTGGTCACACCTACTCTCTACTCTTATATATGCCTGTACTCTCAGACCTCAACAAATCTGTACTAACTAAGCTCTCCCATAGCTACAACCATATTGCCAGATTCGCCACTGGCTCCACCTATAGAACCCATCATTGCCAGATCCTGAAACAACTAGAGTGGCTAGAACTGCCCGGCTTAATTCATTTCAATCAACTCCTAATAGCGCACAAAATTCTATACCACCCTGAGGATACCCCCTCACTTACAAATATTATTAAGCCATATAGCAACTTGAGATCCCTATGATCAGCCAACAAACTACTGGTCCAAACTCACAAAGCTAATAACTCTGCTGGTGAATCCCTGTTTGCCAACTTTGTTGGCAAAACCTGGAATTCGTTGTCAAACCATATAACCTTTCAATCCTCCATAAGTCTTGTCAAAAAATGCCTCAAACAGTATCTCAAAGGGAACTGGCTTTACCCATGTACCAACCCTGATTAAGTTATAAACTGAAAGCATAATCTGTAAATAGAGTAACATGTAATTACTTAACCAAGATTTGTTTCCAAACCAAGATATGTTTCCATTTCTTGATGTCTTTTTGCTTAAAATTGTGTCAGACCATGAGAATTTGTTAAGTCCCTATGTGGGAACATTACTAAACCATTGTACAAAATATGTGGTCATATATTTTCTAGTGTTATCTATCCTCTTATGTAATCTATGTAATATTGTCTATTGGAGCTTTTCTCCCCAGGCCACCGCTGAAAATGGACATGTATCCAGTCGGATTATCCCAGTAAACAAATGTAAAATAAATAAATAAATAAATTTACCTCTCCAAGTTTTGGCTGTGTACTGCTTGCATCAAACAGAGTCAGCCCTAAACTAAAGGTGTGTTGACTGCTGCATTTGCAAGATAAGCCCTGAACCTAGAGTGTATTCTTTGATAATATTAGGGCATATCCTTATGTTTCCTAACTTGGTACAGCAATCAAGTAAATAGTGGTAGATTTGTACAGAAAGTACCTTAACATGTGACACCAGACACATATTTTACTTATATGTGTCCATTAGTAATTAGTAGGCCTCAGGCATGAAAGATTCACACACTTATACCACTGAAGAATACTGATATTCCCTGCATGGCCTCAGTTTAATGCCATACCTTTGTATTGGTAAATCATTAAAGACAGAAGTTAGAAAGAGATGATACACATTTCAGCTTCAGACTTGATTGTGTCATACCAGTAACTGAGCTTTGCCTTGTTCCTGCCATACGAGTAACTCAGCGACGCTACACCCAAAAAAACAGTATATGCATGTTTGTGCCATCCAACCTGGACTTCATTTGTTGGCAACTGCATATAATATTATTCCCAGTTAATATCCTCACACATGTTAAGGCCAATGATATGGAGTGGCTTACACACTGCATGCGTTAGATAACTGATGAATGATCAAGAAACACAGAAAGGTAAGACACAGCTGTATATTTGTAAGCATAATTATAAAAGGTTGTATGATCACTAACTTCCCTATGTACAAATATAGTAAGAGAATTCAATGCACAAATCACAGCTGATGGCTTGATAGCAGTGTACATTCTGATGCAGTTGGTTATGTGAAGAATGAGGGTCTATATTAGAACACCAAACATTCAAAAGTTTGAGTGTTCTAATATCGACCCATTTTCAGCAAATGCTGAAAATATCGAAAAAACAGAAAACCAAATTTTTTCCTAGGGAAAGAATTTTGTTGTCAGTTTCTTTGCTTCGGTATTTTCAGTGCTGTGGTGGAAAGTTACGGGTCGGGTTCAGGTAAGTGTGCGATTGTGTGGACGTGAGGGTTAGGGCGGGTTAGGTGAGTTAGGGTTAGGGCGCGGGTCAGGTAAGTGTGTGATTCTGTGGACGTGAGGGTTAAGGCGGGGTAGGTGAGTTAGGGTTAGGGCGCGGGTGAGGTGACTGTGCGATAGTGATGGACCTTAGGGTTAGGGTTAAGGTAAGTGGATAGTTAGTGGTGTATGTATAGTTTAGTGTAGGGTTAGGTATAAGAGTTTAGGCGTATGTGTGTGGATTGCTATTTGTTTGGTGTGTTTGTGTTGTGTGTATGTGTTTTGGAACAGCAACTTTTTTCCCTAGGAAAAAATTCGCTGTTCTGAATGTTCGATATTTTAAATTTTCGATTCATAGGGTTCAATATTAGAACACTGAACATTTTAAATGTTCGGTGTTCTAATATAGACCTGAAGAATGACTGCATTTCACTGATGCAAAGCTGTTTATTTGTTTGTGACAAAGAGGACTAAGGCATTCCCCTGTTTTCTGAAGCTGTATTGGTGTGAGGGTTCAAATCTTGACATATGTAGAAAATTGTGATGTGTACTATCAATTTTTACTGAGCTTTTACAGATTTTGCATATGTGTTCCTCACTTTTAGTATCTTTTCTTGATGCACCGCATCCCAAAAAATAATTTGGCTAAGCTTATCTTGTTTGTGTGAAGCACAATGTTGCAAAAACAGGGAAATAACAGATTGCCTAGAAAGCAGACATCCATAAAATAGAGAATGGATACATTCAATTAATGCTCTTAGCCATCATGAAAAGCCGGCCTGGAGTACAGATGGGACTGGGGTATAGTAGCAAACATTAGCAATGTGGCTCATGTTTGTGCACTGCTTCCCTACATGCAAACAGGTCTGTCTTGCTTGTATGTACACTTTGTTAACCATTGTGCAAATCCAATGCTCATTGCTTTATTGAAGTGTATATATAATATTTTATTATTGGTGTTTATTGTCCATTTCCTTCGTGTGACATAAAACTACATGTGGAAATACTGCAAACTAAGGCCACAATATAACTATATGTCATATATTTCAAATACATCCATTTGCCCTCCTCCAAACCACCCCAAACAAGCACTACAACTCTGAGGTCTCATTACTTTTTGCACACATATATCAACCACGATACAAAGTGTTATATACAATGTTGTGTGCTCACTAATGGATAGGGCCACTTGGTAGTGCTCACAGCCTTGCTGTGCAAAACTCAAACAGCCAAGTATACTCAATAAGGGTACTTGTGCTGTTACACAGCTAGGCTTATAAACAGCCTACTGCTAATAACTTACTAGCCTCAGATGACCTATGAAGCAATGTATCTGTGCAGACCTCCCAACCTCTTGTCTTACACGTGGCCAGCCAATGTCATCTACTATAAGTTCACCGGCAGTCCTATAAAAATCAGATTTGTGCCATTGGGCACACATTAAGCACTGCATTCTGAAGACTGTGTACTTAGGTATGGGTTCTATTCTCACTGCAACTAATGGGGGGTGTCTATGCAGAAGAACAAAAATGTGTATTCCACAGTTACCTCTCCAATCACATGGCTTGTCAGTTTTTCTGAAACTTGCATAAGACTACACATCCATTTCATGCAGGCCTCCCAACCTCATTTCTCCCAAATGGCCTGCTGAAATCATCTACTATAAGTTCATCTGCAGTCCTGTCAAAACCAGATTTGTGTCATGGCACTTGCATCAATTTCTGTGTTCTGTAGTGTGTGTACTTAAATAGGTAGGGGTTCTATTCTCACTGCAGTCCAATGGGGGAAGATTGGTGTGTGGGGGGTTGTTGCTGGACTTTACAGTGAGCCTTTTATATTAGCCTGTGGAACACTGTTATCTTGTCCTCAACAGACACTGCTGATGTCATTATCTATAAAGTGTTGTCTGACAGACTCCAAGTCAGACTTGAGCCATGGCACTTGCATTAAGGACAGGATCGGACACTGGCCTGGAGCCCAGGCAGATGTCACCTTAGGTTCACAGGAGGTTCCTAGGTAGAGAACTGGTGACAAGTATGCTTTGGGGTATGTCTGGTGGGGATGGGGGGATGAAGTTTTCCCCAAACTGTCTGGTAGTAGGTTGGCGATGTCCTCAGGGTTAATATGAGTGGTAAAGTCCACTCCTAGTTCAGTACAAACCTGGGCCTTCACTTTTAGATTTTTGACGTAGCTAAATAATGCCTCCTGATTATCTTTATCTAGGAATGCTACTTTAGGTTTGGGCATGGCTTTAGAGGACTTTTCAAGATAGCTAATTTCCTTGTTCTAGCTGTGGATGGTGTCCTTCCCCTGCTGAATCAGTTCCCTCTTGTTCTTAGACATTACTTTCTTCCACTTGTTGTATAACCTATGTATACTTGATGCCCACCAAGGTGGCTTGTTTTCTGTGAGGAACTTGTTTTGCTCCATTCATGTTCAGCTGACTCTGCATTATACAGGCCTTGTGTGTAGACCTTTGCAGAGCAGCCATTGTTGACAATGGTAGCAAGGGGTTTGCAACTCTTTATGACATTGGATAGGAGCTATAGTTTTCTTTAGATAAATGTTTCATCCTTTCTGCTCTTGAGAGGGTGTCAGGTATGATTCTAAATGAGACTGGTTTGAGGTCTGACTTACCCAGAGGGGCCAACACACAGGGGTTAGTGCAGAGAACCACTCTGTTAGCCATTACTAAGCCTAGGACATTCAAGCCCAGTGTGGGGGTGCAGACTACCTGTTACACAGCATGTATATTAACAAAGTCCAGGAACCTTAGGCTGACTACGCTTGTGCACATATATGACTCCAAATTGATGGAAGCATAGTTGAAATCACACATGACAAGGGTGTCTGTCTAGTAAGTGACTCAAGTAGGTCCAAGTAGGCCCAGGTAGGTAGAGGGGTACTCGTGGTTCATGGTGGTGGACCTCTAGCTAACAATAATACAGAAGGGGGTTTTACATACAGTTAGTTGGATTTGGAGTAGCACTATGGAGTCATACTCTTTGACCAGTCTTGCTGTATATTTGTTTTTAATGAAGATGCATACACCTCTATCTTCAGTTCTTTCACACTCGTTTTGATATGTGAACATGTGGAAGGCATTGTATCCTTGCATGGGCAGGGTGCTCTCTGCAGCCTTAAACTATGTTGTCTGTGTGACTGCACAGACAGGGACATCTTCCAAGGTAAGGTGTTCTTCCAGTGAGTGCAGTTTTTGATTTACACTCCTTGCATTAAGCAGCATAACCTTCAGTTTGTCTGTAGAGGATTCTTTTACACTGGGATTTTAGTTGTTCTGACATTGCTTAAAAAGGCCACTATGGGGCCTTTTTATATAGTACAGTGAGGTACATCTCCAGTTATTCACTGAAACGTGCACTATGACTGAATCATAACGGTACTTGCTGTTAAGAGACTTGAGTGCGTGCATGATCAGAAGGACCCAGGCACCTGACAGGCAGCTGAGTGTGACCTTCTCCTTGTCCAGCCTGGAGAGTGAGACATCTGTGTGTCTCACTATGGAGTCACTTATGAGCAAGACATTTGGTTTCTGTGATGTTTTGCCTGAGGAGCTTATTGGCGAGACACTGGTCTGTATATTATTATGTATAGTGGTTTCTGTTGGGTCTACACTTTGTGCAGTAGGTTGGTGCTTGGGAGGTCTCTGACCTTTAGGTTTCTAGTGAGTACCTCTACATATGTGGGTTTATGTGTTGTGAGCTTATGTGCAAAAGGTGAATTGTTTGTGCTGACATGTTTAATATATGGTTTGTTGTTATGTGACATAATTGATTCCAACTTCATAGTACAGATACAGCTCTCACGTGTATTAGTTTGTTTTAGCAGTAACTGTTTGTCAGTATACATGAGGCAATTGTTCTGTTGCCTCAGGATGCCAATATAAATCGGGTTGCCTGGAGAAATGGTGGGAAATCATCCATCCATTATGGAAGGTATATACTGTAGTAACTAGTGGGGAGTGAGCTATATTGGCCAGGATTTGGTGTAAGACTAACAAAATGTGTCTATTCTGGGGGTGGGCTAGGGTTACAAAAATGTATCAGTGTTTCACAGTGCACAACAGAGATGCTTGCAGAGCAGCAGTCCAAGCTCTGAGCAGCTACAGTAAACTGAGTGCAAACACCCCAAAACACAATTGTGGCATACAAGCAAATTTAAACTATTTTAAACAAGTAAACAAAGGGAAAAGCCAACAGTGAGCCTTATTCCAGCATTCCCCAACTCAGATAGGTTCTTGGCTGCACAGTTCTGCCGCAAAGGTGCAGGGGGTTGGTTTTAGTGTTCCAGTGATACCAAACAGTCTAGATTCAGCAAGCCTGAATCAAGCTTTTGCTATTAAATGCAGAAGTACTAGAAATCAAAAGTGCAGAAAATCACAATTACAACAGAACAAACAGTTTAAATAAAGCAGCAATTCAGTAGAATACTCCAAGAGAATAGACAACACACATTCCTAGTATGAAATAAGTGGTCTGAAAAATGCTTAAACCAGAAATAAGACACTTTCAGAATAACAGATACAATAAGCCTTCAACCAGCAATTCCCAGCTTAGAAGGGTGTAGGTTATCCTCCCCTACCACAAGAGTCTACGCCACAAACCTTCCTAATGTACAATAACTGGTTTGGATGCCAAGTGTTTAAGCCATAACAAAGTGACTTAGAACAACAGCCACAATAAATATTCAATCAGCAATCCCCAGCTATAAAGGGCAGAGGCTACCCTCTCCATCTTAATTATTCAGTGGTGCTATGTAAGTACTCCACCATCTCTTGCAACTCTTCACTAGTACCATCCCATAACAGGAAGACGTCATCTACAAAACGTATATACCATACAATTTTGCCAGCATATTTACTGCTAGCACTTAATACTTGATCTTTTTCCCATGCAGCCAATGCTAAGTTGGCATAGCTGTTAGCATAAACCGTGCCCATTGCTACACCAACTTTCTGTAGATAAAACTTGTCATTGAATATAAAGACATTATTTTCTAGGACAATATCAAGCAACTCACATATCAAATTAATCTTAGTGCTTTGAAAAACTTGTTTCAAGGTCAGAATATCACGTATTTTCTCAATACCCCATTTATTCGGTATCACTGTGAACAGTGAAGTGACATCCATTGTCACAAACATATAATTTCTATTAATATTCCTGGTCTTATTATATAACAGTCGCAGAAATGCCTTTTTATCCCTTAGTATAGTCTCACATGATTTTAGGACTATTTGTAAATTTTGGTCAATATAAATTGAGATGGCTTCTGTGGCCCATCCTTTACTGGATACAATAGGTCTCATAGGGGGCTGTGTGATGTCTTTGTGAATTTTAGGTAGACCATAAATAATAGGTACAGTTGGATGTTCTATCTGAGATGATGGAGTACTTACATAGCACCACTGAATTTTTAAGATTCACTAGTCAACATTCCAGGGACTCTGTTGAGTTCCTAGATGTTTTGGTTAAGAAGACAGCGTTAGATGAACTTACAACAGGGATGTATAGAAAATCTACATGGAGAAATAGTATCTTACATAAGACTAGTATGCATCCAACATTTGTACACAAAAATGTAGTGAAAGGACAATATATGAGAATAAGCCGCTTACATAATACAGATGAAGGCTTTGTGAAGGCAATGACTATATTAGAGAAAGACTTCTTAAACAGATGTTATAGTAAGAAAGACATACATGAAATCTCTAAATATACCATTGAAAATAGGGATGGGAGATGTAAACCGCTCTTCTCAAATACTATAGAAGATGTTAAAAGCAAGGAAGGTCATGATTTTAAAGTTAGATTCCTATAACTTATTCAAGTGACATCAGAAGGTTCTGTAATATTTTTGAGAAGAATTGGAATGTTTTATTGTCGGATTCTGACTTGAGAGAATTGTTAGAAGATAGACCCAGCTTTTCTTTTAGAAATAAGAGGTCCTTAAAAAGGCAACTCTGTTATAAATCCAGAAACAATGAAAGAATGATCCTATCTGATAGGCAGGGGACTTTTCCTTGCAGAAATTGTACAGCATGTGACTATTTATATAATAAATCTACATATAAACATCCTACACAAGGACTTATAATTGATATAGATTTTTATGCTGACTGCAGAACAAAAAAGTTGGTTTATTTCAGCTTCTGCACTGTCTGTCATGCCTTTTATATAGGCAAAACCAATAGGTGTCTAAAGGAACATATCCTTGAACACCTTAGAGATATAAGAAATAAAAAAGACACAAGTGCTTTAGCAAAACATGTGGAAGAAGAAGATAGGAAACATATTTTTAATTTCATGGTTTTAGAAATAATAAATAAAAGTAAGAGGGGAGGTGATATAAGGAATAAAGTAGAGGAAGCAGAACAAAGATGGATTTTATTACTTCAGGCAGATAGGTCTCCTGGATTGAACAATGCTGTTTCCGTGAAACCTTTTTTAAAATCCAGACCACTAAAACATTAAGTAATATGGATTATTACATAAAATGTGTCTGTTATATGTATATTTTATTTCATCTTATGCAGAATATAAGGCAAATTAATGTACTGATGTATGCAATTTTAATTAGTCTATGTCATAGTTCTATATGTGTTTTCATTGGTTGAACCATATTTTAAATACCAATGTTTTAACTGTTTTTATGAGTCTGAAGAAGCGATCAGCTGACTTAGATCGCGAAAGCGCTTACTCTTGTTTAATAAAGTGGTGTGAAACTGCAAGTGAACCGTTTCCTCCCTTGACTGCTACATCTCAGTTACAACTTTTGGTTTTATAAAGGGCACTACTGTGAAGCTGCAAGTGATTTATTTCCTGACGTGGATTATTCCATTTTTATCTTCAGCTGTGGTCTAACCATTGGTCTTTTCATTTTTTTTCGCTTGAGGTGTATACCAGGCGTTTATCCAGCTTTTGTTTTCTTTCATGTGTGTATTTGATAATAGGCCTGATCAGTGCTGAATATGGAGGGGAAGGATCTCTTTGGATCTAGAGGAAATACTCTTTGCAGTCAACTGAGCCAGATAGAAGGATTTCCTGACCACTGTCACAATGTGATGATTAACAGAGAGGGAGTTCCAATGTATGGAATTATCTGCTTACATTCCAAGGTCTATCACAACATCTTTGTTTTGGAGTAGAGTGTTTTCTTTACTATAAGCTACATCAAGGGCTTATTTGCATTTTTAGCATTTAGTTTTAGCTCATTTTCAAAGCACCAGCTACTTATATGTATAAGATCAGTTTGTAGCTTCTGCATAACAGAAGATGTTTAGTATAACACCCAGTTTACAATCACCTGCAAACGTGATTACCTAGAGTTCTCCATTTTTGATTTGGAGATCTGAGAAGTGTATGCAAAATAATAGAGTTCCCAGCATGGATCACTGTGGCATCCCACTGGTTACATTCATGCTCTCTGAGGAAGAACCTGCCACCCTCACAGAGTGGGTATGAGGTTCATGACATGCAACAAACTTTCTCTGTTTCTATCCTTTATTGTAGGTGCTATGTTAGCACTGATTCCAGTCACTCTTTTATACAGTGAGGTTTTCATAGGACTTGGGGACTTTTTTTAGGCTTAATCCAAAACGAGATGGGAATCACATGGATAAGCCAATGAGGAATTCCATTAGGTCAGCTGCTAATGATGGGAAAATTGTCTTGGGAAAAGGGAATGAAACCCTATAACATAACTAAAACTACAAAACTAAGAAATCCTAAAATACTATTTACTCCACTACTGAAAAACTACAAAACAACATGCCCTGATACATGAAAGAGACAGAGAAGTGTCAGTGTAAAGATAGACCCAAGTACACTGAATATGCAGAGTCACTGAGAAGTATATAGGGCCTCCAAAAACTGCTCCAAACACCAGAAAGCTGGGAAACTTTCAAACAGATAATGACTAAGTCTATAAAATATGTGATTCAGACTTAGCCAGGGCCCAGTGAGTTCAGACACTTTCTCCGGAATCTGTAGGCAATATTTAAATGGGCTCCAACAGTTGGTATGCAATTCATAGAGCCCATAATGATTTTTTCATCTTGAGTATGAATGTTACAGATAACTGCATTGCATTTCATTTCATGCCAGAGGTCTAATAAACTCTCCAATAAAAAGGAGAATAAGAACTTTTTTTCCTACCTACTTGATTAGAAAACATACACACAATTCCTGTAACATTATTCCATTTCACTACATTCGCAATAAAAACACTTTTCTCCTACCTTATTTAATACTCTTCTTCAACAATATGACTGGGCACCTCTAAAACACTTCAGTTGTGCAGTACAGTACTTCAATAGTGCTTTCCTGCAAATATTTAATGATCTAGCCCCCAACAGCTTCCTTGGTTGTCAAAAGACATAGTTCTTCTACTAAAACAAAGGGACAGAGCCTGGTATCTCTTTCAGAATAATAGAAGTAAACAAAATCTCATTACCTACCAACAACTTCAAAATCAAACCAAAAAACTAATTAAACAAATACCAGAAAAATCTGAAAAGATTCTGGCAACCAATCAACCTCCTGATATAAAGGGTGGCCTAATGGTTACAAACACAAGGTGTAGGGTTCGGGTCTCACAAGGGATAATTGGCTAAGCTTAAAATGGCTCGCAAGGGTAGTTAGCTTAGTGCAAATCTATGAACCTATGAACCTTCTCAACCCAGGAAAACCCACTACCCAGCCCCAACTCTGACCAACCCAAATGATTGCATAGTCTCTCAATTTAACTCACATTTTATTAACTTAATAACCTCACTACTAAACAGAACCCCTAATATGCCTCTGGCCATACCTCAAACCTCCAACAACAATTCTGCCCTCCTCTATCTCAAACCTATCCAAACAAGTTATGTTATAAATCTCCTTTCTAAACTAAAACCTTGCACATTAGCTGCAGACCAGCTACCTGGTGACTTTATACAACTAGCTGCTACTTCCATCACTTACCCTATATCTGTTCTCATTAAACGTTCTATCTCTGAACAGTACGTACCACTCCTCTGGAAAGTATCTCACTTCATACCATTATATAAATGCGGTCCCGCTATTGATGTATCCAACTACAGACCCATAGCCATTTTGTCACCACTTGCCAAAATCTCAGAAAAATGTATACACAAACAGATCTTAGACCACTTTCTGTCAAATAATCTATTATCTAAAAAAACAACATGGCTTACAACCTAGGCATAGCACCAATACAGCTCTAATTAGCTTTGCTAATACCGTAAATCAACTCAAAAATAAAAACCAACTAGCCTTTGCTACCTTCCTACATATATGTCAAAAGCATTTGACACTGTATCTCAAATACTTCTCAACAAACTGGCTTTCTACCACTGCAGCTCTGAAGCCCCCCTAAGTTGGTTTCGTAGCTACCTGTCAGATAGGAAACAAGCCACTTTTTTGGGACAATAAACTCTCCCTCCAGCTCCCCATACATATAGGTGTCCCACAAGGATCTATCCTTGGCCCACTTTTATTCACAATTTTTACCAATGACCTAAACTCCTGAGCAAATCCAGCATCAATAATGCAAAATGCTGGCAATGCTCTGCCCCCTCTATGAAGGAACTCCAAGAAAAAACTCAGGCAGCCCTCCACAATATTGAAAACTACTTAACAGCCCATCAACTTATAATTAGCCCAATATAACCAAACTTATGGTCTTATATAATACCTCAGCAACAATCAACCAACCACCTATCTCTATTTCCTCCTCCAATAGCACAAAAATAGAACCCGTTGAACATACAAAATTTCTTGTTGTCACAACTGATATTGGACTTAAATTTGACAAACATGTTGCACTAACAATTAAAAAGGTTCATGTCAAACTGGGTTCTCTCTATAGGGCTAAATCGTATCTTACTGACCATGCCAGACTCGCAACAACCAGAACCCATCTCTTATCTTCCCTGCTTTACTGTTCACAAATATTTACCAATCTTCGCAAATCAGAACTGAATAGCCTTGAATCTTGCCATAACAAAACAGCCAAATTTGCCAGTAATCAGTCTCTAAGATCTCACCACTGCACTGACCTTCTCCAGCTGAACTGGTTAGAGCTCACCTCGCCTGCTTACTCTGACTCAGCTACTAACTGCCCATACAGTCTTATACAAACCTGACAACTGCCCAGCTCTATCTGACCTTGTCCAACCCTACACTAACCTAAAATCTCTTAAGTCTGCTGATAAAGTATTGTTGAAGGTTTGCAAAACCCAAAACTCTCACTGCATCTCCTTATACTCACATTTCATTGCCAAGCACTGGAATTCTCTACCTCAACATATTCTGTCCATCAATGATACACATTCATTTAAACAGTCCCTAAAGGAATATTTCACCAAACATAGGCTTTGCTTATGTTGTCCACCAGGCTAACTAATTTAACCCCTTACTGAGTAATTTCCTTCTCTCCACCACCCATTGTCAATATTTCTTGGCAACTGAGCCTTCTTAGCTTCAGTTTGTGATATTTTTATCCGAAAAAAATACATACATATTTTTTATTGTCTGTATGAATAGTATAAGCTTATTGTACTACCATTGTTATATGGTTTTAAATACAATGTCAAGGAACTAGCATTTGAACTCCTATTGTAATTTGTCATATGTACAAATATATAATTATGTAATCTTCCTTGAAGCTTTTCTCCCCGGGTATCCACTGAAAACAGGCTTCTGGCCCAGTTGGACACTATCCAGTTATCAAATGTAAATAAATAAATAGTTGGTTAAACATACATTTGATTTCATGTGAATTCAGAGGTGTCACATGCCATTGACTGCTGGAATTCAGATGCCCCCAAAAAATGTTTTTGGTTTTATTTAAAAATAAGTTGACTTGGCCTGGATTTCTGTGCATGTTACTGCATGTGCAAGGCATTCAAATTTATCTGAAAAAAAGATAAGAAACTAATTTACTAGGAAAAGCTGTTTTTTTTAAATATCTCAGTGTTAGACTCACTTTAAATGATGAATAAGATGATCAGGTCTTCTTACATGAAGCTACACTTAGTGGAGTCTGGCTGGGCTGCTGTATGAAACAAGAAACAGCCATTTCTTATTGGTTCAGGCTGTCTCTGGTAACTGGTATCTGAAGCAGCCTGAATGAAAGTAAAAGAAGTGGATCCTTGGAAGGGTTCACATAATCATGGGGAAAATGAGTGCGCGTGTGTGTGTAAAATGCAATGGGTTGCATTATATGCATCTGACAGCAGCAATCTGAACTATATCACTGTCGTTATTGTTTTTGCATTTACAAGTTACTGCAGTTAATAGGCATGTGTGTTTGTGTGTGTGTGTGTGTGTGTGTGTGTGTGTGTGTGTGTGTGTGTGTGTGTGTTGAGGGTTTGCAGTTGGTTGCTTTGTATGCTTCTGAGAGCCACAAGCTGAGATATATTACTGTGACCATTTAATCATGATCAGACTTTAGAAGTGCATGTAGTCGATCAAGTGGCCGATAATGTGTGTGTGTGTGTGTGTGTGTGTGTGTGTGTGTGTGTGTGTGCGTGCGTGTGTGTGTGTGTGTGTGTGTGTGTGTGTGTGTGTGTGTGTGTGAGACAGAAATAAATGTATGTACGAACTGTACACAGATAGTAGCAAGAGGCCAGGACTGAACCACCAACCCTAGAGTTATAAGACAAAGTTCTTTCCAATGAGTAACCATACATATTTAAAAAATAAGCTATCAGTCTGCAGATTATTACCGGCCTAGACAATGAACAGAGGTTATAATAAAACCCATATCTTGTAACTGTGAGGTAAAGGCCTTAACAATTCTGCCCCCCCCCCCAATTACAGTGCTACATAATTAAGTTCATAGGCAAATACTTGGCTATCAATTTGCAAACTATTACAAGCCTAGCTAATAACTAGGGGTCAGAATCAAACTCTGTACCCTCTGTGAGGTAAAGATTGTAAACACTGTGTCAAATCCTCTCCAAAATTATTATAAGCTCATAGGTATGTACTAGGCTAGCTGCCCTTACAGGCTATTTTAAGCCTAGCCCATGTTCCTTCAAATGTGAGAATAAAAACCTGAACCTTATGTCTGAAAGGTAAGCACCTTAATAATTATGCCAGCCACCAAATTATTGTAGCTGATCATTGAATAGATCTTACATAAACACAGTTTTGCTAAAATAGATCCTATATAAATACAGTATTCTCCTTGCATAGGCTTGGAAATGCAGTCATTTTGAAGCAGGCCTATATCTTCATTTTATAACTCAGATTTTACAGGCGGCTTTAGTAAATGCTGTTTCAGTAAAATGGTGTTGATGTTTTATGACAAGTGAATAACCTTCATGCTAAAACACTAATAAAGGCATGCAGATCTATCCATTTCTCTAGAGGACATTTTCCTGTGTCAGAATGACCTCATAGAGATTAAAACAGATAGCTACAGATTAGGCCATCTGATGAGTTTTGTTATTAGAAGTTGTCACAAAGTCAGGTTCAAGGATGAGAAAGGGATTCAAGCTACAGAGACAAGCTAAAAGGCATGAGCCTTAAAGACAGAGAACAATGAATTAAAGTACAAAATACAGAGTACAGAGTACACAGTTCAATTTTATTTAATTTATTCGGAGTTTAGGGGGTACTGATGAAAGTGAATAATCCTACAGTTATTTGCTCAAGTTAAAAAGCCATTATGCTGTAGTTGGTAGACTAATGTGAATTTGTGAGAAGCAAGGTAGAATATTGTAATGTGGCTATTGTTTTTTTAAACAAAATTTAAATATATTACTATCAACCATTATTTTTATCACAATCAGACAAATGAGGTGAGCACAGTTGACAAAGTGGCTATAATTTCTAGATGTGGAGGCTGTCTGTGAATAAAATTGATTGACCCTGCCATTTGCTCAAGTTAAACAGTCATTATTCTGACTTTGCCGAAGTATCATGTTTTTGTCTGAAGCCAGATGAAATACTTCACAAAGCATATTTTAATGCAATCAGGCGTGCATCATATACATCCAAGAAAGTGGCTATAATTGATAGGTAAAGGGGTTGTTTGTGGGTGAAAATAACTGTGGGAAGATGTAATATATATAAAAATAACAATTTGGCCATAATTCCTTTTCCTTTTAATCACAAACATCAGCATTGCACACAATAAGTGGCAGTCTGAGTAGGATGTATAGTTATTGGCACAGTGGCACAGTCAGTAGCATTGTTATCTCACAGTGCCTGGCTCTCTAGTTGATTTTTTGGATGTAATTCCTTAGGTATGCAGTCTGCATGTCTAACCTGTCTCTGTGTGGGTTTTATCCAGGTGCTTTGGTTTCCTCTTCAACACTCTCAACTGTATAAAAGGATTTTGATACAAGCTTAGTAGGGGGTTCATCCTCACCCTCTGTCCTAGACTCCACCTGATCTAATACTTGCCCTGCACAGAGGTGTACATAGATAAGTGGGATCTGAAAGTAGAATAGTTTTATTTCTTCTGATGAAAAGTTAAAACCAGACCCCATCTGGCTGAGGTGGTGGTAGCTCTGGTGTATGCAGTAAGTCCTATGGCACCTATTGAAAAGAGTAGAACTTGACAAATTTCTCCTAGAAGTATAAACACCGCCTTGGGTCTTCCCTGAAAATAGGCCACTAACCTAGTGGGACTAACCTGGTTAACAAGGGATAAATAAGTAAGTATAAATAAATACATACATTCTTTAATTTTCCTCACAAACAAACTTCAGAGTTGTCCGCAGAGGGTCTGTATATCATGTCTAGGGCAATGTACAGTCTAGGAGCAGCAAGTTGGAATCTGTTAATGATCCTTTTTTACTTTTCTTAAAATCACACATTATACATGTATACATGTGGCTATCATTTTGGGGGAGGAGTAAGGTGGCTTTCAGTATATACATACACCTGACTGCAGCAAGTTGAAATATATTACTATGTTTATTTGTTCTATCCCTTTTATCCTAGTCTGTCAAACTGGAGTTGATCAGTCTCCCTAAGTGGGCTAGATGCATCATTTTGGGAGAACAGGTTAAAGCATTAGAAGTTTGAAAGACAAAGCAGTCAGTCTGTGGGCAGATTATAATGAAATAAAGTTTAGAAATACTGAAATGAATGCCAGGAATAGAAGAGTCCATAATGCATGAAGTACAGCAGAAAACAGAATACATATGTTCCACAATACAGCAGCTATAGGGATATGGCCCATGGGAAAATGAACCAGGAAACTATTAATACAGAGGCTTAAAAGAAGACTAGAAAGCCTTCATAGCTGGATGTTCTTCTTCTCAAGTAAGTATGAATAGCAGAGAGAGAGAATCAGAGTTCAAGCTATTTGATAAGAATTTAAATAGGAAGAGCATGACCATGAATAGAACTTGAAAACTAATGTGGCTTCTTTTTTGCAGAAAGCCCAAATCCCTGCTTTGAGTTGCAAAATGAAGTAGTAGACACAACTTTTACACAAGAAAAGTTCTGTAGGGCAATAAAGGAAATGGTCAAAGCAAAAGCACCAGGCCCAGATAGATTAACCATAGAGGTTTACCAAACATTAACAGATGTTCTATCTCCCAGGTCGTTATACTTCTTTCATGATTTTCAGACAAAGGAAATGGTTAGGCAACTTCTACAGTATTTCTCATAACAGTATTGCCCAGTTTTGGCAATAACTATCAGCTGGACACAAATTATCACCTCATCTCATTATTCATTGATGAACTAAAGCTGTATGTCCACAGCTTAGTCAACAAATTACAACCAACTTAAACGTATAGTAGGAATCACTCACACTATGGATCCTTGTGGCTCATCCAGTGTCAGCCATTAAATAATATATGTTAAAGAACCTAGCATTCATAGGTTCATAGGTTCATACTAAGCTATCTGCCCTGGGGCATTTATAAGCCTAGCCTGAGTGTGTTTGGCTTTCGCCACCCTTTGATTTGAGTCTGCTGTGCCCTTTTTAAGGTTAGTTTACTGTGCCTCTGTCTAGTAGTGACACAGAAGTAATCCCCGGGGTAAACCTACGATCTCCCATCCACTCATCAAGATTCCTCTTGAAGAGAGTCAGTGAGGTGCTCTGCCTAACATGGATTGGGATTCTATTCCAGAGTGAAGGGAGCCTCTGGGTTATGAATCTGTCCCACCAGCATGTTTTATTTATTTCTGTGCTGAGGTTCAAGTCCCTCGAGCACATGGTTTTGAGGGATTTAGATTTTCTGAGGTGGAGCATGTCCATTAATTCTGGGTTGGACATAGCTTTGTATGTCAGGCATAGATCGCCACGAAGTAGGCGGTATGCAACTGAGTAGAGCTGGGGTTTTTTTAACCAGGCAGCATATGGGATATGTTGGAGTCCCTTGATCCTCTTTGTGAGGTACTTTTGGGGTCTTTCTAGATGCTGCAGGTGTCGGGTAAGGTACATCCCTAAAGGGGCATTGTATTCTATGATGGGCCTGATGAGGGATGAATAAAGGGGAACTATTACCTCACTTGATATAGATGTGAATCCTTTCGTGATAAGGTGGGCTATGTAGAAGGTCTTTCTAACCACTTTGGCGATGTGGTTGCAGAAGGAGAGATTGCTATCAACTTGGGTCCCCAGGTCCCTAATTACTTCTTCCGTACTTAATGGGTTACCACTTATGTGGTAATTTGTGGGCACTTTGTTTTTGCCAGAGGGTATGACTATACACTTTTTGGCATTTAGCTTTAGGCCATGGCTCTGGCACCAGTTATCTGTCTCTGTGACACCTTTTTGGAGGATGTTTGTGTCAGCTGGAGAGTGAATTATGGCGCCGAGTTTGCAGTCATCTGTGAACTTGGTCAGCCATAGTCCTCCCATGTTGGTCTGTACCTCGGAAAAGTATATGCCGAACAAGAGAGGTCCCAGAACAGAGCCTTGTGGGACACCACTTGTAACCGGTTTCGAGGCTGATATGGCTCCGGCAATTCTGACTCTGTGGGTTCTGTCTTTGAGCCAGTTAGCAACCCATCTTGTGACATAGGGGTTTATATTTAAGCTGGATAGCTTATCTATGATGCCCGAGTGGGGTATTGTGTCAAATGCCTTTGCGAGGTCCAGATAGGCTGTGTAGACTACCTTCCCTTCATCTATGGCCTTGGTGACTGTTTCGAAAAAGTCGACCAGGTTCAAGAGGCAGGATCTGCCCTTGACAAAGCTGAATTGGGTAGGATCTAGTGTCTGTAGGTCCCCAATGTCTTTGTTTATGAGTTCCATGATGATCTTCTCCATGGCCTTGCAGATAAGGCTAGTCAGGCTTATGGGACGATAGTTACCAGGGTCCGTTGAGGCACCACCTTTGTGGAGTGGGACCACTGTTGCTGTACGCCATTCTTTGGGTACATATCCTGTAGTGAGGCTGAGATTGCACAGTAGTTTTATGTGGGGGTTTAGTTCTTCTTGGAGTTCATGTAGGACGCAACCCAGGACTCAGTCTGGTCCCATTGAAGTAGTGTTTTTGCTTTGGAGAGGGCAGGTTTCACCTGAGCATCTGAGATGTTAGGGAGGCTGCACTCTGCTGGGATAGATATTTGCTCTTTTGGGAGGGAAGGGGGGAAGAAGTTTGCACTGAACCTGTCTGCCAGGATGTTGGCAATGTCTGTGGGTTCAGTGTATTTTTTGTCGTTTAGAATCAACTCTGAGCATATCTGGGAGTTGCATCCCAGGTTTCTAACATAGCTAAAGAAAGCCTTGTGATTATCTTTAGTGTCCTGTGCAATTTATCTCTCGAAGCTGGCCTTGGAGGATTGTATGAGGGATCGTAATTTTTTGCTAGTACTGATCAGAGATGCCTTCCCTTTTAGGGATTTTGCTCTATCATGTAGTAGCTTCCTCCTTCTGTTGTACAACTTATTTATGGCTGGGGTCCACCAGACTGGATGCCTGCCTTTGGACAATTGGGTCTTGGTTTTGTTTGGGATAGCATGATCCATGCATTCCTGGAGGTGTCCATAGAATGCGTTTATATAGGATTCTGTGGTTTGGGCCGTAGTTTCCACTGGCCCGGGGGCCTTGAAGGATTCCACCTCAGTTTTGAGAAGTGTGAAGTTCGCTTTTGAGAAGTTTTTCACTGTGGTTTTCTGGGCTGGGGGTGGGGTCGGATTTTGGTTATCCAGTGAAATTAATTTATGGTCTGATCTTACCAATGAGGGGTATACTTCTGGTGTGGAGCATAGGGTCCCCATGTTGGTGATGATCAAGTCAAGTATGTTTTCCCCTTCTTGTGGGAGTTGTGACTAGTTTTTCCATGGCATTTGAGTTTATAAATTCCAGGAACCTTTGGGCTAGGGTGTTGGGGCTTGAGTAATGCTCCCAGTCTATGTTTGAGTAGTTGAAGTCACCCAATATAATGGTGTTTGGAGAGATCTTCATGTTCTCCAATGTTTTCAGGAAAGCCGAGTGGGATTCCTGATTTTGAGATGGTGGTCTGTAGCATGCTATAAACTGAAAGGCAGTTTTGCCCACTGTTAGTTGCACATGGATGGTTTCTGATGCTTCGTGCAATGCCACTAACCTGGAGGTGTGGGTATCCTTGATAAATATGGATACTCCCTCTCCTTTTGTGGTTTGGTCCGAGTTTTGGGGTCGAAAAGCATGATATGAGGTATAACCTGGTAGTGCTGGGGTGCTCTCTGGAGCCTTGAACCAGGTTTCTGTTACTGCACAGATATCGATGTTCTCCATACTGAGGAGAGCTTCGAGTGCGTGAATTCTGAGGTTCAGACTTCTGGCGTTTAGCAGCATTACCCTTAGTTTCTTGTTCTTTGTGTTTTCTATGGAGGTGGGTTTGTCTTTTGAGCCTTGCCTAAAAAAGGCACTATGGGGGTGGCAAGAGCCTTTGCCAGTATCCGAAAGCCCAGGGGTGACAGGTGCAAGCCGTCCCTAGCGAAGCAACATGACTTGTCGAGCATGTCATCCCAGGCTGACAGGCGTTGGATCCCCTTTGAATGACACTAAAATTTTAGCCAATTGTTAAAATCGATCATTTTGTCTTTATACTGTGGCATCATTCTTGGTGAGGGTAAGATGCTGCTCAAGGTCAGTGTCATACCGGCCTGGGCTACATGATCAGAGAGCTCCTCTATGTCTCTTTTCATGTAGTCGAGGGAGGTACGTCTCAGGTCATTCACACCAGCATATACTATGACAGAATCATATTTGTACTTGCTTTTAAGTGACCTGAGTGCTTGCGTTATGTGGTGGATCCTAGCGCCCGACAGGCAGCTCGCTGTGACCTTCTCCTTGTTCAGCCTGGTGAGCGGGACGTCAGTGCATCTGACTATAGAATCACCTATTACAAGTGTATCAGGTGTGTTATTCAGCCTTAAGGGCTGTGTCTGTTTGGCACACTGACTTTGTGAGCTATGTGTTGCACGTGTTTTGCTGTGGGGTAGTGTTTGCTCAGGTGTCTGCTTTGGAGGTCTCTGCTGCTTAGGTGGATTTTTATTTAGAGCCTCCGAGTATGTTTTTGTGTGTTTATGTGTTTGGTTTGCTGTTGTGGTAGGACTATGTGAGACTGGATTTGTGTTGTGTGAGGTTACCTTCTCCTCCTGACTGGTTACACCAGTTCTGAGGTGAGAGAGCTCAGCCGCCAGTTTGGCTATATGGTTGCATCTCTCACATATGTTTGAACCTGCTTGGAGGAGGAGAGGGTTGTCCGTGTACATGAGGCAGTTGTAACATTGCCTCAAGATTCCCAGATTCACCAGCTGGACTGGAGAGGAAACCATTAACTGACCTTTGGACATGCTAGAGTAGTAAAGGGAACTCTTTCATCACTTAATTAAAAAGGACCGATAGGGGACAAGGTAATTTTGGAGAGTATATGAGGATGTAGTGCTTTTAGTTTATTAGTGCTAGATTTTAAGGTTGCTTATGTGGGCAAGTGCAGGGCCTTAGATTGAGAATAGGGTGTTTAATGTGAGAGATAGAGCAGTTCTAAGGGAAAAAGTGAAGAGCAGACTTTGTGGAGCTGGGAATAGTTTAAACCCGATTAACTGGCGCTGCCCGATGCTGCACTATGTGCACAATCACGCAAAGCCGCGCTAAAGCGTTTTTTTATGCAGGGAACTTTAAAGAGCTAGAAATGGCCCAAAACGTCCAATTACTACAACATTCTTGTGCTGAGGTCACTCCTTCAGGGACAGATAGGCTGCTCAAGGCTCCCCACTCCCACTGGTGAGCAAAGAAACTTCCTTCTATCCAAGTAAGGAAATGGGCAACACAGGAACTATCCAAATGTCCAGAATACAGTAAAGCCTGTATAAGGGACAATTCTAGTTTAGGAAAGGTGGGAAACAAGGATATATATATTTTTATTCAGGAAAACAACAGGAGAATTACAGTATATTCAATGCACAGGCTAGCGCACTTCAGTGGGCAGCCTCAACAGTTAAATATAACAAACAAACTTTTAAACTAAGTGCAGGTAATAAAAAAACACAAAAACAAGCTTATAACAGTTAAATCAGCAGTGTAAACTCACTTTTCGGTGATAAAGGATGGTCGCACAGGTAGTAACAGAAAAAATATACTTATATCTTGAAAGCAGTCACTCTTTTTGTTTCTCTGCTGCTAGCACCACTCTGCAGGACCACGAGGAGCGGTTGCTGAGTAGGATTTTTCTGTATAATAATCTGTTGCCCTTAATTTGCTCCTTGCACATCACCAGAATGTGCCTGTCATCCCCTCACCCACTTGCCTACTCCCTACCACTCACCCATTGTGCCTGCTAAGGTGTTTCATGTCTCATTTATCTATATTTTGAATGCAATAAGGTTTGATCCTTTTCTTGTATGCTAACACTGAGACCAACAGTGTGCAAAGATATCATTACCTACTTACACTGCTTTAGTTCATTCAGTACCAGTAATTTTCTTTGTCACAATAACCTCTTTACCTCACTTACTCCTGCTCCAGTCTAGAGAGCCTTGTTGACACCCTCTTTCACTATCTCCCTACCAGCATTTATTTTTTTATTTTATTTATTTATTTAACATTTGTTAACCGGGAAAGTCCAATTTGGAACAAAGGCAATTTTCAGTGGTGACCCAGGGAGAAACACTCCAGATACATGTCTTTGTAATGTGGGAGGAAACTGGAGTACCTGGAGGAAACCCACCCAAATGCTGGGAGGACATGCAGACTCCACACAGAAGGTACTCTAGCCGAGAATCTAACCGGAGAACCTCTTGATGTGAGGCAACAATGCTACTGCTGCACCACTGTGCCATCCATATGTCCAGCATGTTAGTTGTGTTCCCTTCTAGCTCATATCACATAGTACTGTTAACATATACTTGTTTTGTGTGTTCAGAGTCCCCTTTCCCTTGCTCTATCCACTTCAACTTATATTGTGTCTCTATTTTTACCCTGCAAGGTTTTCTGTTTAGCTGCCATTTACTTACTGATTGCTTTTGTCGGTACACTGTCAGCTGTGCAATCCAGGACCAGCCCGCTCCGTTTGCCCTCACTGCACTCGGGCTCACTCCACTCCCCTACTCCACCCCCAATTCCCACCCACCATAACTACACACACTTATACTTACATAGCTCCACCCCTTCTTTCAAACATCCAGTCAAACCTTCAGCCTAATTCACCCCATCCACCAATCAGCACTCAATGTATCCTTCGAAGACTGCAACCCATATACACATACTAAACTCAGCTGACCAACTACTTTCTATGCCCCTTAAACACTACACTTTCCCTTTCTCTCTCCAACAATTCCTTTCAACTATATCCTATCACCTATAATGCTTCTACTATCCTGTCTAGCATTTCTGTTAATAATCCTCACACATGCAACATCACTACCACCCCTAACTCCAATAACTTATTCCTCCTGAGATGCCTTGACTGCCAGCTACCAGTCACACCTCACCACCTTTGCTAGTATCTCCCCACATATATTTCTCTATAACCTACCCTATTACTCAGCAACAAAATTCCTGAACACAGAACATAGTAAACCTTACCTTATACCTCTTATATCTACTTCCTCAAAAAAAAAACTCAGCACATTATTTTCCTATCTAATATCTATATTGTTACAATGTAGAGACATCCACTCTAACCCAGGTCCTAATACTAACCAAGACACTAGAACAAGTCCTAAAAATCTCAATTTCATGACCCTTAACCTTAGAAGCCTAAGCAATAAAATACCCCCCTCGCATGCTTGGATAGATCAGTATAAACCAGACATCCTAGCCCTAAGCAAAACCTAGCTAAAGTCTAACATAAAAGACTCAGAAGTGTTACCTCCCAACTACAGAATATCTAGATTAGACAGAAACCATAAGAAAGATGGAAGCATAACCCTACTCTACCCTGACACCCTTAATATTACACAACTTACTAACAGCACCCCTGTTTTTTCTAATGCTGAAATGCTCATATCCTTCCTAAATTCTCAGTAGTACCAAACATATCTGCATTATTGTTCTCTATATTCCTCCAGGACAAAATACACCATTTCTGGAAGACATACTATCCTGAACCACCCAAACAATCAGGCATGAGAATATTATATTAGGTGATGTCAACATAGACTGGCAGTCTCTGGCATCACAATTACCAGCAAATAGCATCAACCTCTACGTTCTTTCTTGACTCATTAATTGCCCCACTAGATACAATAATGACTACACTCAACAATTTACATTAGAATGGATTTTGATGTCACATTCTTCAAACTTTACCTCTACTGGCACACTTCCAAAATCCCTAAGTCATCACCTATCCACTTTTGCCATTAGAGCTAATGCACACTTACCAAAAACAAACACTCTAAAATCTGTCCGCAACCTAACTAATTTCAATAAAAATTGAATGAACTACTTCACAAAATAAATCGGCCACTGCTAAAACATCTCCAGTTAGATGAAATTATACACTATTTCAACACCAGTTTCCTAAAACTACTTGACACTTTGACTCCAGTATGCATGAAATGAGTTAGAAAGAATTCTGTCCCCTATTTAACCAGGGCATGCAAAAATCTAAAGAAAAAGAGGAATGAAACCTGGAGTCTCTGGAAGCAAAGAAAGAAGTAACTCTAATACTTTTCAAATAACTGCGTAATCAAGTAAAAAAAACAGGTTGCCAAAGATAAAAAATTATACTACACCCACCTACAACAAGAGCACAAAACTAACCCAAAAAATTCTGGTCATCATCAATCTCAAGCCTACTCAACCCTGGAACAAAAAAAGATCTCTGCCTTTCACTTAACGCTCCTCCTTCTCAAATAGCTAAAGACTTTAACATTGACTTTGTATGATCCATAGCCAATCTCATCTCTAAAACCCCCAACTCCAGACCCTCCTCCTCTTCCTTCTTGACTACCCTAAACAGTGCCCTTTAAGCTATTTCTGACTTTCCCCACCTTAGCAGCCCCAAACCCCTTTCTGATACCTCAAGCTCTTTCTCCTTATCACCCATCAGACTTCTGTACAAACTTAAACTCTGATGTACCTCTACAAATAACCTCCCTCCAATACCTTAAATTAGTTGCCGACTCCATTGCATACCTCATGACTATCTTTCTCAATAGATCTATTTCGCAATCTTTAGTGCCAAGCATCTGGAAAATATCCCACATCATTCCTATTCACAAAGGGAGAAACTCCACTGAGTTGAGCAACTTCTGACCCGTAGTCATTCTATCTCCCATCTTTAAAATATTAGACAAATGTATTCATCAACAACTAATGAAATACTTACTGCAAAACAACTTTCTTACACATACCCAGCATGGTTTCTGTCCAGGCCACAGCAAATCCACAACCCTGCTATCCTTTACCAAATCTATAAACAAAGCTAAAGACACAGGCAGCCTAGTTTCTGCTATATTTCTCAACCTTTCTAAGGCATTCGACACCGTCTCACATTCCATACTCTTGGACAGGCTCTCTAACTTAGACCTTACCCCTCCCACCCTACAATGGTTCCACTGTTGTGGACACAAGTGAAAACAAGCCGTAAAGTGGTTAAATGAAATCTCTCTCTTTCTATATAACCCCACTGGAGTCCCACAAGGTTCTATCCTTGGCCTCGTGCTTTTCAGTATATTTACCAATGACCTATGCACTGCCTCATCTAGTGGAGCACTCATACAATATGCAGATGACACCACTATTATCTGCACTTCTCCTACTCTACCCCAAATTCTTACCATCCCACAACAAACACTTTCTGCCTTTGAATCCTGGCTTACTAACTGTCAACTATTCCTAAACCCTAAAAAAAAAATAAACTACTTCTCTTCCTGTCAAAAACTCACTCTGTTGACATAAATCAATTCAAAATACACTTGGCTGACAATACAGTTATTGAAATAGACCACCATTCTAAACTGCTGGGTATATTATAGATGATCAATTAAAGATTTATCTCCACATCCAACAAAATATATATAAAAAAAAAACACCAGAAACTTGGCATCCTCTGCAGAAACAAACACTCCACAAACTCATCAACCAAGATCACTTTGCTAAAGCTTTCCTTCTACCCTCACTACTACACAGTGTCTCTATTCTTTCTAACCTACAGATCTCTATTAGATCCAAAATGGAACAGTGCTACAACAAAGTGCAAAGTTTGCCACCAACTCAAAAACCAGCACACATCACTCTAGGCCATTACAAATGCTAAACTGTCTGGAATTCCCCAGTCTCCAACTCATAACGCTACACAACACAATCTATAAACTCCTAGCCTGCCCAGCTCTGAATAATATGATCAAACTTTACAACCTCAACAGAGCCCTTAGGTCCGAAGATAAGAAACTTCTCACCATCTTTAAAGCCTCTAAAATACCAGGACAAAATGTATACTCTCTGTTGCTAAAGTGTGGAACCCACTTGCACTATCTACCAGAATTATTCTTGATCTAGCAGCTTTCAAAACTTTCCTAAAACAGCGATTAAACAATTCTTGGCTGTGCCCATATGTGCTCCTGGCTACTCTCTCCTCCAGTTTTCTCCTCATTCTTGCTCTTCACTCTCCCATCCAGCTTTACCTCCTCCTCTTCTTTTAATCTGTCTAGCACTACCTAAGATTAACTAACAGTCCTCTAATACTCCCACTTCTTACAATTCCTCTCTCCTTTCTTACGACTATGCTTTATCTGTCACAACAATGTGGTTGTGGTTAGCATCTCAATTTCACATTAAAAATGAATATATATATATATGTATATATATATATATATATATATATATATATATATATATATATATAAAAACTGCTAATGACTGACTATATATATAGCACTGAAATGCCTAAATTGGTTAGAACTGCTTCATCTGCTAACACATACGCAGCTTCTTCCCATCTATAAAATATCCAGCATCCATCTACCTGTCCAGCATTAAAAAACATTCTACACTACTATGTTCCCATTCGACCATTGTGATCCAGTGACCAAAAACTCCTGTCTGTCTACAAACCAAGCAAATCTGCTGGGCATTGTCTGTATTCGTACAAGGTTGCCAAGACCCGGAAATCCTTACCTGTATACATCATATCGATAGCTTCCCTCCCATCTTTCAAAACCAATTGGTGTCATCTTAAGGGCAAGAAAGTTGGGTTAAACATACATTTACATTGGAAATAAACACACATGAAGGCAATAAATCTGTTTAAAAATGGAAGAGGGAAACAACCCTTGATTCCTCCTTTATTATAAAGCACATGGTCACATGACCCCTCCTGACCTCTCCACACCAACATCAGTGTAAGAGCACACATACAATCATTCACTCTCTTTTATTATCAGCCAACACCCCCACTTGCTCTTACGCTGTGTACAAATACATTTTAAGAACATATTTTGGATAACTCTTCCTTCACATTCCAAATACGTAATACATGAACCTTTCAATTTTCTAATTCGTAGCAGGTCTAGTAAAGATATCTGCAACCATGTCCATTGTCAATAGCAATATTCAAGACTTATTTTGTCATCATTAAGTGCTGATCTAACAAAATGATACTTAATGTCAACATGTTTACATCCCTGTCGGAGTACTGGATTCTTCAACAAAGCGATTGCTCCTTGATTGTCCTCAAATATTGTTACTGGCACATACTTGCACTCTCCATCCATTCCACTCAACAGCTGCACCAGGTACAAACTCTCCTGTGTTGTTGCTGCCAATGCCATGTACTCTGCCTCACATGTAGATAAAGCTACCGTTTGTTGTTTCCTTGATTTCCATGAAATAATAGGCCCGTCTCTATTGAGGCTAAAGCAATAACATGTTGTACTACGCCTATCGTTTTGATCTGTTGCCCAATCTGCATCACTGTATGCTACAAGCTGAAGTTTCTCTTCACGTTTCTTGTAACACAGCTCTCTGTCCAATGTACCTTTTAAGTACCTTAACACATGTTTGGCTAGTGTTAAATAAGATTAACTTGGTTTTGACAAATATTGTGAAAGTTTACTTACAATCCAGCTAAGATCAGGTCTCGTGCTTGTCATAACATATATCAAACTATCCACAAGCTCACGATATTTTCTTGGATTGGTAGATTCATTGTCACATTCAAAGTTTGTTTTTTGTTCAGAAGGGGTACTTCTTACTTTACAATTAGACATACCTAATTTCTCAAGAATTTTTGTGATGTACCTCTTTTGGTTCATCTTTACTTCACCACTATTCTAGGTAAAGTCAATGCCTAGAAAATGTCTTAGCTTTCCCAGATTTTTCATTTTAAATTTAGCTTTGAGCATTTCTTTTACATCGTTCAGTGATTCATTGTCACTAGTTGCTATAATAAGATCATCAACCCATATAATTAGAACCGTTTTCTCATTTTCAGCTTGTCTGGTGTATACACAGTGGTCTGCGGGGTTTTGGATAAAACTATTTTCACAAAGATAATCGTGCAACATTTTGTTCCAGTTACACCCTGATTGTTTCAATCCGTACAATGACTTATTCAGTTTACAAACCAATTTTTCATCATTATTTGATTTCCTTTCAAAACCTTCAGGTTGCTCCATATACACCTTACAGTCAATAGGAGCATGTAAATAGGCTGTTTGTACATCCATCTGGTGCAATTCTAAATCGTATTGAGCTGCCATCTGTATTAGACTTCGTACAGATGTCATACTTGCAGTTGGTGCAAATGTTTCATTATAGTCTATACCAGCGACTTGACTGTAGCCTTTAGCCACACATCTGGCTTTGTAAGTCTCAGTATTATCTGCAGTCTTTTACAGTGAAACCCACCTACCCCCACTGCATTTTTATCTTCTGGCAGTGTGGTAAGTGTAAATGTGTTGTTTTCCTTTAAAGACTTAAATTCCTCCTTAATAGCTTTGACCCACTTCTCAGAGTTAGATGAAGTCATGGCCTCTTTAAAGCTCTGTGGTGTGTTGCATATTAGTCTATAACAATAGTCAACATTAACTGTCTCATAATCGTCGTTTTCAACTTTACACTCATAATCCTTCAAGTATGCAGGTGGTTTTCTCTCTCTTTTAGAGTAGTGTGTATCCTACCTTTCCTCTTCTTGTCTTATTTTTGTGTTTCCATCATTTATTATAGATTCAGTGTGATTCACTTGTATTTCTTTTGTGATTTGACTGTCAGCTTTTGATTCTGACTTAACATGCACACTTCTTTTGGTATTAAAATCTTGGGTCTAACTTCTTTTTATCCTGTCTGTATGCATAGCACACTGATCCAAATTCTCTCATCCTTGAAAGATCAGGTTTCTTTCCTGTTAGCATGAAGAATGGGGTTTGCCCCACATGCCTGTTATAACATCTGTTGTGAATAAAACCAGCAATCATTACTGCTTTTATCCACAACTCTTTAGGTAGGTCACTCACTATCAACATACACCTTGCCATTTCAAACAGTGTTCTCCAGTTTCTCTCTGCTGTTTCATTCTGATGGGGTGAGTAAGGTGCTGATGTTTCATGTCTTATAACGTTTTTACTCAGTAGTGACTGAAAGTCTTTTGACATGAACTCAGTGCCATTATCTGATCTGATACACTTTACCTTCCCATAAGGAGCTGAATCTGCAATAAACCTTTCAGTCGCCTTGACTGTGTCACTCTTGGCTTTCAGAATAGACAGATATTACACCTGAGTAGTCATCAGTAAATGCTAAAGTATACATAAATCCATCTTTTGCTGCTGGCTCAGTTGGGCCTGCCAAATCACTATGGACTAGTTCAAATACAGTTTTTGCTCTTGCATCTGGTTCTCTGTTTCTGCTCTGGACAAATTTCCCTTGCGTATAGGTTTTACAATCTAGGTTAGGTCTCTCAACTTTACCTTTAATTTTCATACCTTTTACCACTTTTTCTAATTTTGACACATCTTCAAAATTACACTGACCAAGCATTTTATGCCATGCTTGAATGTCATAACAGCTCTGAGATGCATCATAATGTATCTCACCTTTGTTTTCTTCATCATATGTGTCTAAGTAAGAGTCTATCATACTCAGTTATGTCAAACCTGGTGCCAAACCTGGTGCCATTTTTATAGATCAGTTGGTTCTTTCCTTGTTTAAAGTTGATTAAGACTCCCTTGGACATTGCTGCCCTAACAGAAAAAATGCTTTGTGGATATGTCGGGATATACAGCGCCCTAGTCATCATCACCTTTACTTTGCGCCCCCTCTGTGTTTAGCAGCCATACCTCCACATTACCTCTCTTCTGTGTGACCCCACAGGTTCTAGTCCCATCAGCTAATTCCACAATGTGCTCTTTCGGTTGGAAAGTTGCATCAAAGTGTTTAAACTTTTTCAGGTCATTAATTATGTATGACGTGGTGCCAGTGTCCACCATTAATCCCTTCTGTTTTAATTCACAAATCTGATGCTCATTTATTCTGAAGACAAATGTGTGATCATCCACATCAGTTGCTTGTTTCACATTATCCTTCTTCTTTTGTCTACAGTTACTCTCCCTGTGGATGGAGTTTTTGCACAAACTTCACCACTGTCTCTGCCCTTTATATTCTCTCCGGCATTCTTGTGCCTTGTGTCCCTTTTGGCCACAGCTATAGCATATAATCTCTACTTTTACTCTTTCCCCAAGTCCACTCGCTTTCATCACATTATCATTACTTACATTGGCATTAAATTTCTCGGTATGTTCATAGCTTCTCAACCTTGGTTTGAACTCACCAAAGCTCAACTTATCATGATGTGGACTGCAAATGGTTTAAAAGTTTAGGGCAATCCTTTCAGAATCATTGCAATTAGTAATCCATCACTAAGTTCTCCCCAGTATTTCTAACTGCTGTAATGGCCGTTTCAGCCCTAATAATATAGTCTGTGACACTTTCACTGGCAGCCTTCTGGAGGCTTGTTAATTTGGTGTATACGCTAATCACCTGTGGCTTCCCTTTCCCGGCATAATGGTCTCTCAGGATCTGAAGCACTTCTCTACCATCATCTGCAGCTTCTCTCATGACGAGGGACAAACTTTTGTCATCTAAGAACTGCATTATTTCTGCACAGGCTTCCTCATTTTTCTCAGTGTCGTCTTCCTCCTCATTCTCATCATCCTCTGCGTCCTGCTGCACATTTCACAAAATGGCATCTTTCAGCCCTAGCAAGCGCAGGTGTCCCAGAAACTGTCTCCCACAACTCGTAATTATTTTCATCCATCAAAACATAGTCTATGTCATCAGCTTCCTACTTCCCTTCTGGGCCCATAACCTGTTGGCGGTGTCATCGTAAGTGCAAGAAAGTCGGGTTAAACATACATTTACAGAGGAAATAAACACACGTGAAGGCAATCAATCTGGTTAAAAACGGAAGAGTGGAACAACCCTCGCTTCCTCCTTTATTATAAAGCACATGGTCACATGACCTCTCTTGACCATTCCACACCAACAACGTCAGCGTAAGAGCACACATACAATCATTCACTCTCTTTTATTATTATCAGCCAACACCACTCTGAAAGACTCCTTAGCTAAAATCTGGCTCTGTTCTTGTTCATAATCAGGACAAGCTATGTCCCTGAATGTGAACAAGTACCTTTTCTTTCCTTATACCTCCTTAATCTCCATTCGTCACTTACTTCCCTAATGCTATCAAATTCTCTTACCTGATTTTCTCTCAAAATATGTCACAGGCCTGTTTTGATCTCATTTCCTATTTCAGTTCCTGTTTGTATTAGACTAACTTACGTTTAATGTCTCTATAACTTGTCTAAAGTTTCTCTAAATATTAAATGATTGTCATATAACTTGTATAGATTTTTAACCACTTTTATATTATGTCTAATTTGTTATAATTATTTAAATGGCAGATGTTTTTTCTTTTGTTTTAGAAGATTGTAAAATTATTGTTCTTAAAATGTTTTGTAATAATTTGAGCTTTTCTCTCCAGGACTCCACTGAAAATTGGCTTCTACCCAATCAGACTTTCCCAATAATCAAATGCCAGTTGTGTCTTTCGGCTTTTCCTGGTTAGGGGTCACCACAGCGGAACTCCGGTCCGCCAATGATTGGCAGTAGATTTTTACGTACTGGCTTGCCAGGCCTAACGCACAACCTTCAACGAAGGAACACCCATTCACGCATGTTGCTACACAGAAGATGCTCTAACTGAGAATCGAACGGGCAACGTCTAACTGTGAGGTGACAACGCTACCACAGCACCACCACCACAGGCAATAATCAAATGCCAATAAATAAATAAAATAAAATAAAAACAAAGCTTACCTAAAGTCATGCCTGTCCTCTGCTAATACTCTTCTGCACTTGTCCACAATCAGTTTTCTCCATTTAATAGGTTACATAACTACCCTTACATCAACTGGGAAAACTATTCAAGTACCAATGTACAGGCCCAACACTTTCTAGAATTTATCACTTCCAATGCCCTGGACCAGCTCATTCTGACCCCACTAGAGGAAGCAACATCCTTGACCTGGTTATCACCAACATGGCAGACCACTGCTCCACACCTATAGTCAATTCTTCCCTGGTTAAATCTGACCACAAACTGATCACCATGGAAATCTCCATCTCACCTACTCCCCCCACTATGGTGACCACCCTGAAAAACTTTTCTAAAGCCGACTTTGAGGTCCTAGAAACAGAGGTGGCTAACTTCTCGGCACCCATGCCAATGGAAAATAGCTGTATGACTGCCGAATCATACATCTGTGCACTGTACGAGCGTGTACACAAATGCATGGACTTTGCCATACCAAATAGAACTAAGATGCGCTCCTCCAAAAAAAAGGAAGCCAATCTGGTAGTCCCCAGCCATCAATAAACTCTACAACAGAAGGAAGAAACTGTTGCAAAAAAAATGAAGTCACAAGACTGGAAAACCTCCCTTACCAGTCTCAACAAAAAGCTGAGATCCCTTATCAAATCATCTAAAGTCAGCTATGAAGGCAGAATTGCATCTGACACCAAAAACAACCACAAAGCCTTCTATAGCTATATCAGAAACCTCAAAGGCAATACTCAGATTTGCTTTGAGTTATTGCACAATGGCACCTCCTATATTGAGCCAACAGATATAGCCAACATACTGGCCAACAGATTCAGTGCCAACTTAACCTCTCTCTCCCCCCTAAGGCACCTATCACAATACCAGAAGAAAGCCTTGTACCCACCATTTCTGTGGCACAGGTAAAAGCTGCATTGTCCAAAGCCAAGAATACAGCATCCATGGGACCCAATAATATCCCTGGCTGTGTCCTACATGATCTACAAAATGAACTGGTACCACATCTGTGTGCCCTCTTCAATCACAGCCTTACCTCAGGATATGTCCCTAATGAATGGCGCACTGCTACAGCCATCCCGTTGCATAAAGGGGGAACAACTACAGACCCTGGGAATTATCACCCCATTAGCCTGACATGTCTGGTATACAAAGCTATGGAGCACATCATCATGGACCTGATTAACAAAGATATAGGCAATCTCCAAACTCTTGACCCCACACAGTTTGGTTTTGTTAAGGGGAGATCCTGCCTGCTGAACCTGGTTTACTTCTTTAAGGCAGTCACCAAGGCTGTGGATGAGGGTAAGGCAGTGCATACAACCTACCTTGACCTGGCCAAGGCCTTTGATACCATTCCCCAATCAGGTATCATTGATAAACTCACCAAACTAGGCATCAGTCCTTACATCACTAGGTGGGTTGCAAATTGGCTCACAGACAGGACCCACAGAGTGAAAGTTAAGGATTCCAAGTCAGACTGTCGATCAGTCGTGAGTGGAGTCCCACAGGGCTTGGTCCTGGGCCATCTCCTATTTGGCATCTACTTCTCAGGACTCCAGGCCAACACAGAAGGACTCTGGCTGACCAAGTTTGCTGATGACTGCAAGCTAGGAGTCATTATTAACTATCCAAGTGATGCAGACATCCTACAAAAGGGCTTCTCTGAGACCAATGACTGGTTTCGGAACCATGGCCTGAAGCTCAATGCCCAAAAATGCGTTATATTCCCCATTGGAAAAAACTCAGTTCCAATGAATTACCATGTTGATGGGAGCCCACTGAACACTGAAAAGGCCATAAGAAATCTGGGCACCCAGGTCGACAGCCACTTCACCTTCAACCACCACATTGCCACTGTGGTCTGAAAGTCCTTCTACGTGGCACATCCTATAACCAAAGGTTTCACATCCAGGAAGAAAGAGGTCATCATCTCTCTCTACTCATCCCTCTTTAGACCAATCATTGAATATAATGCCCTGTTTGGCATGTACCTGACCAGACACCTACAACAGCTGGACAGGCCACAAAAGTACCTCACAAAAAGGATCCTATGCCTTAAACACATGTCCTACATGGATAGACTCAAGAAACTTCAGCTGTTCTCAGTCTCTTATCGTCTACTTAGAGGTGACCTCTGCTTGACTTAAAAAGCCATATCTGACCCAGCCCTACTTGAAATGCTACACCTAAAGAAATCCCAATCCTCCATGCCACATGCTCCAGAGATCACAGCCTCATTACCACAATTAACAGAACATGCTGGAGGGACATGTTCATCTCCCAAAGACTGTCCATACTCTGGAATAGCTTCCCATTCATGTCAAGCAGAGCACCTCGCTGGCCCTCTTCAAGAGAAATTTTGACGAGTGGATGGGTAACAGAAAGTTCACTCCAGGGATCATTACAGTTGCCCTACTGGATTTGGGCACTGTGAACTAACATCGGGTGGCACACTGCCTGGGCAATTTTTTTTTGGGCTAGGCTTGTAAAGGCTCCAGGGCCATTAGACTAGTACACACCCTATGACCCTATGACCCCAGGCAGCCACCTAATTTGCCCATTCTAATCCAACACTGAACAGAACAAACAAGATTAAGGAATGATAATAGCAAAATACTGAGTGATTGATATTACTCGCTTGGAAGTAGGATATTCGTAGCAAACACAACTGTCTATGGTTCAAGATGGAATGCATTTTAGTCAGTATGCTAATAAACAGCAGATTTCATAACTAACTAGTTAACAGAGACAATTAGGGCTAAAAGCTGTTATCAACATACTTTCTTTGGTACAGGTTTGATTCCCCTCCACCTTCATTTGCCTACTGTGTGGCCATGAACAAGTAATTTAACCAGACAGTGCTTTGGGGTAATTGGGAATTTGGGCTAGGCTCCTCAGTGGTCTCCTAGTAACTAGCTATGAACTCAGTTAACAAGCACCCAGTCTTGGGCTGCTTTTTGTGCAGGATGAGGCTACTAAAACATGGAGATCAATTTCTCTAAAATACTGCAAAGTACGCATAGTTTGAGTATTGTTACATTTGTTTATCCATTTGTGTGCCATGCCTCTGGTTTACTTGTGTATACAGATGTGGATAAACATGAATTTCTAGGCTGGAAACAATAAAAGACATAAAACTATAAAGCACTGTATATATCTTATGCTCATATTACACAGCCATGTGATGTGTTACAAAAAGAAGTGAGCACTCTGAAAATGAGGTGATCTAAGGAAGACCACATGACATGTTTATACCTTTCCCACCAAAACCATTCTAATATTGTAGAGGGATGTGTAACCTTATTATTTGTCTGAGTTTATTAACTGGATTCACACCTTTTGGGAACTGTTTAGCCCTTGGGTCACTTATTTTAGTTGATCCCATAGATTTTCAGTCTTAGGGCTTCAGTGATGATGAGGATTGAATGCTGGCCTGCAGCAGCCTGAGAAATTATGTGTGACATGCTGATATTTCAGGAATCAATATTAGCATCCCTACAGGAAACATACTACCCTAACTTGAAGGAATAATATACGTATCATGTTGGAATCAAAGGCATTATATATCTTTTTTTTAAATATTGTAACAGGACAAGAAAATTCAAAAGCATGAACATAAATGTGATTTAATAAAGAGTATTTAGATAAGTTTAAATACAAGAAGCTGCAAACTGAGTCAAAGAGCAGTACACGCTCATTTCAAGAGTTAGATTATTAAATTTAGTAATTTTATAAATAAAGTTGAATTCTATTTGTTACATTATTACATTTCTGAAATGTGCATATTACAGAAATAAAAACAGAAAAGAATGTTTATGAGAAAAATGTCAATCTTTTTTTCCTACCCTAATCATCATTAAGGTTCATTAAAATAGCCACTGGCTGGGTGAGGTTGCCACCTTCTAAGCTGCTATCCTATGCAATTTCCTCTATCCTCCTGTTATGTAACGTACTCATTTAACTACAGCACAAACCTTAATTCCACGTCAGCTAGACAGTGAAAAAAGCAATGTTGTTCTCTTTTCCATTTCTCTTTATGCAAGCTTTTCTTTCACCCTTCTGTCCAACTCTGAAAGAATAAACAGTCATTCTCTGCTCTCACATTTCAGCAGAAGTCTATAGGTGTCACTTTTGCTGTAGATTTGATGGCTTGCATTCCTGAAACAATGCTAAATCTGTTACTTTTTCCAGGCTCTGCTTCACAGGTACTACTGCAGAATACTAGACATTGTTCTTGGCCTACTCCAGCCTTCTTTATTTATTTATTTTACATTTGTTAACCGGGAAATTCCAACTGGACCAGGTCCATTTACAGTGCAGGCCCGGGGAGAAAAGCTCTGAAACATTGTTACAAAAAGAAAAACAAGAGAAGCAAATGTATACAGTGTTATACAAAGGTCATTTAAATAATACAACATGGAGTTAGACATTTTGCCAGAAAAACACTGAAAATATATAAAATAAATTGTAAAAAGACATTTTCCAGGAGAAACAGTCAGGAATTCCATTTAATGTGCAGGTGTATAATGATTGTGACAAAAAGAGGAGCAATCGCCCGCTATGAAAACTGGCAATAGCCAGAGTTATTGGCTGGGTTTAATACTGTAAAGGGTTAAAGTGAGTAGCTTGGATGTTGGAAAAAGAAGGCGGGAGATGGGAGAGTAAAGGTTAAGTGATACAAGGACATAACCAGGTGTTTTGTAGATGTGATTTGAGGGAGGTTTTGAAATGTGGGGTGGTAGAGGCAGTGGTCAGAGAATGGGGGAGGGAATTCCAGTTTTTAGCAATGGTGTGGGAGAAGAGCACTTTACCTGCAGTATTGTTTGTCCTGGAGATACAGAGGAGAGATTTGTCACTAGACTGGAGATGCCGATTTGCAGTGTAATGTGTAAGAAGATTGGATATAGCTGGGGTATTTTCAGGGTACTTAAGGATGTTAAATGCAGTAACTAGCTGGTGGTAGTTAACTAGTTGTGGTAACTCTAGCCATTTTAGTTCTTTTAGTGCAACACAGTGATATGTCCTGTAACTGGTGCTTGTAACAAACTTGGCTATCTTATTGCAACAGGATTCTAGCTTGTTTAGGTCAGTTTTTCTAATATGTGTGAAAATAAGTGTTGCGTACAGTAGTGTGGACAGAAGGTGACTCTGGGCAAGGATGAGTCTTGCTTGGTGTGAGAGAAAGTTTTTGTGCCTATATAGTGCGTCCATTTTTTTGTGAACCAATTTAATGGCTTGTGAGATGTGGATAGCAAAGTGAAGATTGTTGTCAATTTCAATACCAAGAAGTTTGGTGTGGTCAGAAGTGGAGATGGTAGTGCTGTTTTTAGAGATGATGGCAAAGGAGAGGAGAGCTTTTGATTTGTCAGGGGAAAATAGTAGCAGTTTTGTCTTATTGGGGTTTAGGATTAGTTGGATACCTGAGATCCATTTTTCTACAGAATTAAAGGTTTCCTGAGTAAGTTGCTGTAGAATGGTGGGAGGTGAGGCAGTGCAGATCAGGGTTGAATCATCTGTGTATTGAATAAGTGTGCCATGCTGGGTAGAGCTATTCAGGTTGTTTGTGAAAACAGAAAAGAGAAGTGGGCCCATTATAGAGCCTTATGGGACTCCTATGGTAGTTGGAAGTTGGGGGGATAGTGCTCCATGCCATTGGACAGATTGCTGCCTGTCAGATAGGTAGCTTCTGAACCAGGCTATGATAGATGGGGTGAAAGATAGTGAAGCTAGAGAATTAGCAGAATGGAGTGACAGACCATGTCAAATGCCTTTGAGAGGATCAAGAAAATGGCTGATGTATATTTGTTGTCATTCCTGTGAAGGTTAACTAGATTAGAGAATGAAAGAAGAGCAGTGGTTGTGCTGTGATGAGGGCGGAAGCCATGTTGTGTGGTAGAGACGAGCTGATGTGTGTTCATGAATTTCATGACTTGCAAATGGATGCATTTCTCTAGAATTTTAGATAGGGGCATAAGATGGCAATGGGTCGGTAGTTTGTGAAGTCAAAGGAGTTATCCCCTTTATGAAGAGGAATAATATAAGATACTTTCCAGAGTTTGGGAATAGGACTCCTGTATGGAGCGGTTGATTAGGATGGAGATGGGGTAAGATAGAGACTCAGAGGCCATTTTATGAAGGTAGCAGGTAAGTTATCGGCTGCAAGGGTGGTGGGTTTAAGTTTTAGAAGGAGTTTCTTAATTGTAGAAGTGGGGACAGGTGATAGAGTAAAGGAGGGAGTCTTTTCTGGTTGATTGGTTTGGGTATGTGATGGACTATGATTGGTTAGCTGGCTCGATAGAGCCAGGATGGATTTTGTGAAGTGATGGTTAAATTGAATGGCTATGTCTAAATTACTATCTGTAGAGTTTGGAGCTGGAGTAGTGGTTTTACCTGGTTTTAGTAAGGAGTTAATAGAATGCCAGAAATTTTGTGGATTTTTTGAGTATTTGTTTTGGGCACTGAGGAAGTAGTTTTGTTTATTTAGTTTAGTTTATTACTAGCATTCTGCATGTAATGCATTCTCCCTGTATCCCATTGCTGACTTCCACCTTTCCCTTGTTACCCCCACCTACTCCATGCTCAAGCTCTCTCCAGTCAGGCCTAAGACAATACCAACAGCAGTTATTTTGTGCTACATGAAGGGCCTGTGAATATATTAATGTACTGTTGTAAATAGTTCCGAGACTGAACACTCTAATATATTTCTGGTTGCGTAGTGAAGTATTTATGCCATGCTTATGCCTGGTAACTCAGTTGCTGTAGTAATATAACAATAAAGTCATATTCAAAATTTTCCTGCATATTATTGTTTATGTTCTTTTGGATTGCTGTAACCCTGAGAAAAGCCTGAAAATGGTGTGTGTGTGTGTGTGTGTGTGTGTGTGTGTGTGTGTGTGTGTGTGTGAGCTTTTTACCCTAGTTCTGTCTGAATGCTGAATCACTCATTACGTCATAATGTGGATAAAGTTATGCTTACACATGCTATCTTCAAAGCTTTAGCCAAAGAGTTCACCACAGTGAATCTTAAACTACTTCTTCATACCCTTAAGAAGGTAAGATTCACTACAAAATCATTGGTGTGATTATTACAGGGCCTTACTGGCATGACCTTTAGGGTCAAAGTAGGAGCTACCATCTCTACGTTCACCAATAATTACCAGGTTTACTGCTGGAATACCTCTCAACTGTCCCTAATTTTGCAGAACGTCCTTCATTTTGCCTAATTTTTTTGCCCTGTCCTCATAAAATGTTTGATTTTCTGATTGATCATTGAGGATTACAGGAAGTCAGTGATGTCAGACATTAAAGTTTCATACTTCTCAATGTTCATAAAATGCATGTTTGTGCAAAATCTATCGATCTGTTCACCTTTAAAGTGAATTACAGTCATATTTAAAATTTGTCCCTTATTTTTGGTCTTTGTTCCCCCGTTATGTTTGACTTTTTCCCTGATTCTTGAGATAAGAAGTTGAGAGACTACTTGGCTCTCTGACTGGCTTTTTCTTTCTAATATGCACTTCCTTGTAACAGGTCCCTCTTTGCTTTGTATATTTTATTTTAAGCAAATTACCTAGTGATTACCAAGGTATTTGCAAGATTTCATACAGCCGGACAGTTTTAGATACATCCTTAAAAAAAAAAAATAGGAAATTGCACAGGCAATTGACTGTAACAATTATAGCGTGAATTAATGATTAAAACTAGCTCTATTTAACTGATTGATCACACAAATAGTTAATATAAAAACACACAGGAGTACTTGTAATCACAGTGTGGAGTCATACAAGGAATAACTAACTGACCACACAAACAGTTACTATTAAAACACAAGAGACAAATTTACTATATACCATGCTGTAGAGTACCAAATAGGCTTGATCCCAGTAATTATGCATTCTCTGTACTCAGTCTCTTAACTTGGGTCCGTTGCCAGCAATGTAAGAAAAATCACTGAATTATAAAGCTTCAAGAAATAACTTTCAGACTACATGGAATCCAATGCTACTAGCAAATACTTTGGGCAGTTTTCACACTCTTTTAATATATTTCTTCCTTTTGGGGGGATGGTGTGTGTTGCTTGATTTTGTTTTATATAATTATGACTCTTGTTGCAGGGTTGAATCCTGTTATGACTTATGATGGCTTATATTTATCCAGCCTGCTAGTAAGAGAGCCTCTGGTAGCTACTGTCTATCTAATGTTAGGATCCTCTACAGGCAAAGCTGACAGATGTGTCTCCAGGATGCTTACCTCATCAAAAATCACCAGTGGAGAACAGTGATCTGACAAGAGGCATCTTCTTGTAAGGGGGTAGGGTTGCCTGTAGGGTATGTCACCCAAGGAGTCAAGTGACATATCCATACTGTGCACATTGCGTACCTACCCCTGCAGCACTGAAGAGGTATGCACAACAGGAGTGGGTAGATACTAAAGTAAGAATCCTACCCCAATGGTTCCCTGGCTGATGGCCATGCCATTAACTGAGAGATGCTGACAGTTTGATGGTTGGCAGGAATTGGGGTGGGGGGGGGGGCAAAAATCATATCACCATCTGGTAACCTGTCTTTTCCTCTGCTAATTATTTGATTTGAATTACATTACGTTAATTGACAAGGTGCACACCATCTTACTTGAAAAACTCATAACTGTGTAGTCATGTCTTGTGACAATGGCAGTGTGTCACGTTGAGATGATTTACTCTGTTGCTAGTCAAACTGGCACATTCATCAACCTTATCATCCCAATGTTTCAGTGAATGCTAACGAGGATATCTGGTAATATTTTAAACAACATATGCAGTGATCTCTTATTTACTTATTTTAAATCATAATGCTGCTGTTTTAGGGCTTTGTTTTTCCCAGGCAAACTGAAGTAGTATACATGCCTACATTCACATTTATTTTTGACCTCTCTTATCTGGAGCATGTAAACCAAAGTAAAAATACCATCGAAGAATATTTATTTTCAGAACATTTGCTGTTATACATGCCAAACATAAAAAAGTTAAAATGCACAGTAAATAATTTCATTGCTTATTGGGAAATTATTCAAAGCTACAAGTTTACAACAGACTCTAAATAGTGGTGCCATATTATACAAGGAATATAATTTAACACAATCAAAAAGGTAAATCAAAGAACACATGCAGGTCTGCATGGCTGTAAAAATGAATGCAAGGGTCCTATGGTTTGAAAACAGCCCAAAGTAAACTTAATCTGCTACTGGCCAGAAGCATAAGTTCATAGGTAGGTACTAGGCTATTGGCCCTAGGGCCTATACAAGCCCAGCCAAAAAGGTACCCTGGCATTTGCCACCAAAGAAAATTATTTTCCTGTGCCACTGTCGAGCAGAGCCAGAGAAGTGATCCTCAAGATGAATTTCCTATTTCCCATCCAATCATCGAGATTTTTCTTGAAGAGTACTAATGAGGAACTTTGTTTGATATAGATAGGTAGTTTATTCCAGAGTATGGGAAGTCTCTGGGACAGGAATCTATCCCTCATGCATGTTCTGTTTATTGTGGTGACAAGGTTTAGATCCCTAGAGCATGTAGCTCGAAGGGATTGGTACTTCTTTAAGTGGAGCATGTCCAACAGCTCTGGGTTTGACATAGCTTTGTATGTTAGGCAGAGATCACCTCTGAGCAGGCGATATGTGATGGAGTAAAGCTGGAGTTTTTTGAGACGGTCTGCGTAGGGCATCTGTTTGAGGCAGGTAATCCTCTTTGTGAGGTATTTCTGTGGCCTTTCCAGTTATTGTAGATGTCTTGTGATGTACATACCAAAAGGGGCATTGTACTCTATAATGGGTCTAATGAGTGATGAGTAGCGGGGAACAATGACCTCTTTTTTTCTGGATTTGAAACCTTTTGTGATGAGGTGTGCCACATAGAAGGATTTCCTGACTATTGTGGCAATGTGATTATCAAAGGAGAGACTACTGTCCACCTGTGTCCCAAGGTCTCTTATCACACTTTCAGTGTTAAGTATACTACCGCCTATGTTGTAATTCATGGGTACAGAGTTTTTACCAAAGGGGATGACAATGCACTTTTTGGCATTGAGCTTGAGGCCATGGCTTTGACACCAGGCATCTGTCTCAGTGAGGCCCTTTTGTAGGATGTCCACATCGTTAGGAGTTTCAATTATGGCTCCTACTTTGCAGTCATCTGTGAATTCATTAGCCAAAGACCTTCTGTGTTAGCCTGTACTTCAGAAAAGTAGATACCAAACAGGAGAGGACCCAGGACTGAACCATGTGGTACTCCACTTGTCACCGGTCTGAAGTTGGATTTGGAGTGTGCTACTTTCACAATGTGGGTTCTGTCAGTGAGCCAGTTGGCAACCCATCTTGTGACATAGGGATTTATACCTAGTTTAGTGAATTTATCTATAATTCCAGAGTGGGGGATGGTGTCGAAAGTCTTGGCAAGATCTAGATAGGCTGTGTGAACCACCTTACGCTCGTTTACGGCTTTGGTGACTGCTTCAAAGTAGTCTATCACGTTTAAGAGACATGATCTGCCTTTTACAAACCCAAACTGGGTGGGGTCCAGAGTTTGGACATTACCAATGTCTTTGTTTATAAGTTCCATGATGATACATTCCATGACCTTGCAGACTAGGCTCGTCAGGCTAATGGGGCAGTAGTTCCCAGGGTCCGTGGTGGCTCCCCCCTTGTGGAGTGGGATAACCGTTGCTGTGCGCCATTCAGCGGGCACAAAGCCTGAGGTGAGGCCATGATTGAACATGGTACTTAGGTGGGGTGCCAGTTCATTCTGTATTTCATGTAGAATGCAGCCTGGGATGTTGTCTGGTCCCATGGATGCTGTGTTCTTGGCTTTGCAGTGTGGTTTTTACCTGTGCAGCCATGATTACAGGAACTTTGCATTCTTCCAGTATAGAGATGGGCTCTTCAGGGGGTGAGGGGGGGGGGGTAAAGTTAGCACTGAACCTATCTGCCAGGATGTTGGCAATATCAGTTGGGTCTGTATATTTAGTGCCATTGTGCTGTAACTTAGATCAGATCTGAGTGTTGCCATTGAAATTCTTGACATAGCTATAGAACACATTGTGGTTGTCTTTAGAATCAGTGGCGATTTTGTTTTCATAACTAGCTTTGGAGGATTTTATCAGGGATCGCAGCTTCTTACTGAGGCTGACCAGGGAGCTTCTCCACTCATGGGATTTTACTCTCTTTTGCAACAGTTTCTTCCTTCTGTTGTACAGTTTGTTTATGGCAGGAGATCAACAGATTGGCTTCCTTTTTTTGGAGGATACCGTCTTGGTTCTGTTTGGGATAGCACGATCCATGCACTCATGTAAGTGCTTATAAAGTGTAATTGTGTAGGATTCAGTAGTCATAACCGTATTGTCCATCTGCATGGGTGTCATGAAGTTCACCACATCTGTCTTAAGAAGCATGAAGTTGGCTTTGGAGAAATTTTTTACCATGGTTTCCTTAATGGGGGGTGGGGGCAGGATGTGGATATCTAGGGTAATTAGCTTATGGTCAGATCGGACCAATGAGGCGTTGACTTCAGGTGTGGAACACCGGTCACTCATGTTGGTAATGTCTAGATCTAGGATATTGTTGCCCCTGGTGGGGGTATGGATAAGTTGATCCAGGGAATTGGAGTTTATGAATTCCAGAAAGCGTTGAGCGAAGGAGTTGGTACATGAGTAGTTTTCCCAGTTAATGGTGGTGTAGTTGAAATCGCCCATTATTAGGGTATTTGGTTGAACCCTAATATTTTCCAGTACATCAAGAAAAGTGGAGTGGGAATCCTGGGGCATGGTGGGGGGATCTGTAGCGAGCTACAATTTGGATTGCAGTTTTGCCCAGAGTTAGTTGCACTTGGATAACCTCTGCTGCATTATGCTGAGCAACTAGCCTGGAGGTGTGGATATCCTTAATGAATATGGACACACCTCCACCTTTGGTGTTCCGGTCCAGGTTACATGGCCGAAATGTGTGGTATGAGTTATAGCCTGGCAGTGCAGGGGTGCTCTCTGGAGCCTTGAACCAGGTGTCAGTCACTGCACAGATATTGATGTTCTCCATTTTAAGGAGTGCCTCAAGTGAGTGCATTTTGAGATTTAGACTTCTAGCATTAAGTAGCATCCCCCTGAGTTTTTGCTTGCCTGTTTCTGTTATGGTGGTGAATTTGTCATTTGAACCTTGCCTAAAAAAGGCACTATAGGGGTGGCAAGAACCTTAGCCAGTATCCGGAATCCCAGGGGTGACAGGTGCAGGCCATCTCTGGCAAACCTTTGTGGTCTGTCGACCATGTCATCCCAGGCAGACAGATACTGGATCCCTTTAGAATGACACCAGAAGCTTAGCCAATTGTTGAAGTCAATTATTTTGTCCTTGTACTGTGGTATCATTCTGGGTGATGGCAGAATGCTACTCAGGGCTAGGGTAATACCTGCCTGGGCTACAAGATCGGAGAGCTCTTCCATGTCTCTTTTCATGTAGTCCAGGGAGGTATGTCTCAGGTCATTCACACCAACATGGACAATGACAGAGTCATATTTGCACTTGTTGTGGAGTGACCTGAGTGTGTGGATTATGTGGCCGATCCTGGCACCCGACAGGCAGCTGGCAGTAACCTTCTCCTTGTTTAGCCTAGTAAGTGGGACATCAGTGTGCCTGACTATAGAGTCACCTATGACTAGTGTGTTGGGTACGTTGTTTTGCCTTATTGGCTGTGGTTGAGTGGCACACTGAGTCTGTGGGCTATGTGTCATTTGGATTGTGTTGGGGGGCTGGAGGTTGCTTGCATTTCTGCTTTGGAGGTCTCTGTTGCTTGAGCAGATTATTATTGAGAGCCTTCATGAATGTTTTTGTGTTTCTATGTGTGGATTTTGGTGGTGTAGATTTAGTGAGACTATGTGATGAGTGTGGTGTGGTGCAAGTGTTTACCTTCTCCTCTTGACTGTCAAGTTCAGTCTTGGTTGGAGAGAGCTTTACCTCCAGCTTGGCTAGATAAGTGCATCTCTCACAGGTTGTAGTGTTGGGTGGTAGGAGGAGAGGGCTGTCTGTGTACATGAGGCAATTCCTACATTGCCCCAAGATGCCCAGATTCATCAGATAGAAAGGAGAGAACACTGGGAGCTGGCCCTTGGACATGCCTGAATAAAAAAATATTTTCCTCTAGATAAGTGAGTAAAGTGAGTACAAGAGCTGTTTTTCTCTAAGCAAGTGAAGAAAGTAAGTACCAAAACTCTTTTCCTCTAGGTAATGAGGAAGGCTGAGTGCTGTAGTAATTAGTAGGTTATTTCGTGCTTATAACAAGTTCTGAACAAGTGCTGATCACAAATAAGCAAATTCAAGTGCTAAAACTAAGAATCTGTATCTGAACTAAACTAGTTACAGGAAAGGAGGGAAACAAGTGCAAATACGGGCTTTTAAATCAGAAAGTTGAGAGAGATGGAAAAACTGCACAAACGGCTAATAACTACACTTTCTGGGCCAGAACCACTCCTTATGTGGTAAATAGGTTACCTAGTGCTTACCACTCACACCGATAAGCTAGAAGGCTTCCCTCTAACACAGAAAGCTTGGGGGGCTCAGAAGTTTACATACAGTCCTGGATTCAACAAATCTGAATCTGGACTACACTAGTTACAGGAAAGGTAGGAAACAGGCTTAGAATTTTTTTTTATACAGAAAAGTAGCTAAAACAGCAGTAAAAACAGTTCAAATGCAGTGCAAGCTAGCACACTTGAGTATGTAGCAATGTTAGACCAAACAGTTTAAAAAAATGCAATTAAATTAAAAATGACTAAAAACAAGTGCAGAAGGAGTCTATTAGGTAGAATGAGGTAAAGAGATGGGACTGAGGGGGGTGTCACAGATCAAATCTACAGTGGGGGCGGGCAACTGCAAAAGCATCCAAATTTAAACAAGACAAGAATAGGTAGAGTGGGTAGTGGAAAGCCAACACCTTCAGCAGAGATCTGAAAAACTATACAGTGAAGCAAATGTAACAGTGCACAACTCTGAAGTCAGCCAGGAATGATATAAAATTAGTCAAGCAACAATTAACAGTACACAACACTGAAGTGCCAGAAAAATATACTTCACTCTGTATATCTCCAGATAGTTTGAAGAGCACTCTGTCAGGACACAGGAAGGCTCCAGCAATGATATGCAGGATGTTACTAAGAGGGTCTAATTTCATGCAAGTAATCCTTGAGGTAGTCATTTTTGAATGTGGGTTTCAATGCAGTTTTAACAAATGTGAATTTCAAGGACAAAGAAACTTATTGTTATTCATGCAAAGTCCTTATTCATTGTGAGACTGTATTTTTTGTTTAGGAAATGACTATCAGTATTTGTGCTACAGAATTTAAAATAAAGATTTTAAATTAAATCCAAATATCTATAATCGTTGTAGAAGTAAAGAAGAAATTATTATGAACACTGACAGGTATGAACATGCAGACGTGCTGTGAGAATGGAAAAGGGAAATAATAGTTTCCTTGCACAAGGCAGGAGCAGGAAACGACCAGGGGATTATAAACCGATTAGTCAAAGAGCTAAGGTACTGAAAGTATGTACAAAACCCTGACTGAAAGGGTAGTTGTTTTCCTACAAGAAAAAAAAAATGTTTCTGGTACAAGAAACAACATAGTTTCATGTTGTGAAGGAGCTATCATTCAAATGGATTAAGTGAGTTATCTGTTGAACAGGATGCTTATGTATTTATTTTAAGAATAATTTGTCTCTTGTATAGCTTTTTACTCTAGTTTTGAGGTACGTTTTTTTTTTGTTTTTTTTATAATTTTGTTAGGTATTTTTGTCTTAGTTTAATAATATAATGTGGGTTATGCTAGTGTTTGTTACTTTTATAATTATTTTTGTTTTATTTAGTCTTAGCCTTGATTCATAATCGCTCATTGCTCATAGCATTTTTTTGCTTGACAAGCAGGGATGAACAGAGTACATTTGTGTGACTCGAAAAGCACAACTATACAAAGTAGCCAGCTGAAAAAACAATGCACAGGCAAGATAGACACTAATGACCATACAGGCAAGATAGACAGTAGTGACCATATAATGAGCTGAGTTGTATGCTAATGATGTCAAGCATCATGGCTAGAGCAATTGAGAAGCATATAAATCATGTGTAGCTGAGTCACACACCCATTACCCTGAACATCGCCATATACTCACATTCAAGCAAAGAACAGCACAAAAATATGTTAGGAGTTGATGCAGCTATTGTAAACCTGTATCTGAAAACGCTCTATGCCAAGGGTGCATGACATCACCCTCAGAGGTGTAGAGCCTTCCAATCATGCTCAGAATATCATGCCCTCCATGACACTAACATTACGGATGTCGACAAAGTTGACATGTGCATCGTACAACAAGTTAGTTGACGTGTCAGCCTCATCTGCAGCCTTGTGCTTATCATGAAGTACCTACCTCTGCAGAAATTAAGGTATGTGAGGCTTTGCATATATTAGCTGCAAGGACCTTTCACTGACCAGATGGACACATCCAACTCTAAAATACTACACCAGGTCCCCAATGCCATACTTCAGCATGTGAAGGAGAATGGGTACTTCCCACACACACTAGAAGAGAAAACAAATACAAATGAGGACTTCTATGCTACAGCCCATTTTTCTGAGCTATTGGGGGCCACAGACTGCAGCACCGACATCAAAATAAAGACCCCAAATGGTGAACAGGGAAGGAGACACTTGAACTGCAATGTATATCACTCCATCAACTTCCAGGTGGTCTGTAATGTACAGGGAATCATCTACCATGTGTGTGTGGGCCACCCAGGCAGTTTTCCTGACTAACACATGCCATGCATGTGACCTGTACCAATGATTTGAGAGAGGTGACACAAGAACATTTCTTGGGTGGTGCCGAATATGCCTTTCAACCTTGGGTCATGACCCCAAAAAGAAATCCAGGTTACCCATTAGAACAAAGTTACAACCATGTCCATTCACAAACCAGAAACATCATAGTGCTTTTATCTGGGCTGCTGATTCCACTTCCAGGATGCATCTGATACTGACCTGCAGTATGACCCTGCCATCTGTGCTAAAATACTTTCCACGTGTGTAATGTTATATAATATCATGTTACAAAAAGGGTAGCCCAGTGCAGAGAATGCATTTCCCAGCACCTCAGGCAGGGGCAGCTAAGTCAGATGAGGAGTCAGAGTAGAAGGGCCAAGCAGCAGAGGAAGGCCATGATAGACTAATGTGGGCACGGAATGCCATGGCACTAGTTTAGAGGCAGTTCACTGCACATATCTTTAATACATAAATATATAAAATCTAAGCAGATGCAGACAGTAAACGTGATATATGCCAAAACACCAGACTGTGATTACCCATGCATAGCTGGCCACTCTGTGCATCAGACATAGGCAGCCCAAATCAGAGTGTTAGAAAGGCAGGCCACAGTTATCACCATTTGCACATGTGGAGGAGGGGGCACAGAAGTATATGTCTTTCACAAAGAAGTGTATGAGTGCTGATAAACAACAGAATGGGTACCCTTACAGACATTCTGTACAGGTTTGATTTGGAGAGATGAGTTAATGGATCGAAGGGCCTAGTGTACTGTTTTTGGGGGATGTGCTAGGGGTAGTAGGGGTGTACATGTCTATGTGTCTGCAGGGAGAGAACCTCAGCACATGGGGCAGTACTGTGCCATGGTCTTCTGGACAGGTCTAAGGCATTGCAGAGGGTTCAGCTTCATTTGCACACCCCATCCAGATACATGCACTGGCTGTTCCACCATCATGGTTAGATGCAGGTGTACTACCAAAATGTGACCAACATCTGAAGGAGGCAGTACCAGCATGAACACAACCATGACCAGGTTGGCTAACATCTGATTGTGTTACATATGATCCAGAACAGACACTGCATGCTCCTATGTGTCATTCAACCTGTCCAAGGAGTCATGCACACATGCAGTTCTTGCAGTCACAAAATGCAGAAAACACTGCAAGATGACCCTAACAGCCTCTGCTGAGGCCCTGGTGGAACGTGTTTGTTTCTCCAAGATGGCATTGCACATACTTTGGGTAGCAGCTACTAGTATACCAACTGAGTGTGGTAACCAGGTCTCCTGTGAGCACTGAAGCCACCACCCCCACCACTCCCATGGTATGTTGCTTCCTGCCGACAAAAGCTAGGGACAAGTTCTTAGGAGTCTGTACCTGGGCCACCACATTTCTCCTGATGTACAGTGCCCAACAACCTGTCCATTTTCAGGTGGTAATGTACCATGGATATGCACCGGCAGAGAGATTATGCCCATAAACTGTGGAGGGGATGTGGATGTTACAGTCCCTGTGTCTGACAAATGCTCTGTAGTGCCAGACTGTGCTTGATTATCCCCACCACCATCATCATCAGAGGGTAAGCATCCTCCAACATCAGACAGGGGTAGTTCCACACTGCTGGTCCACATAATATGTCACCTGCTGGCACTTTAAAGCAAAATAAAACACATCTAGTGTAGCTTTGCTAAAGCACCACAACTACTTATACAAGAGACCCCATTGTAACTATAATGAAAGATAAGTAAATTCAGCCATGCATATACCTTGTGCAGGTTGTTAATGTAACTTGATGCCAGATGTATCTACCCAGAATAGGTGAGAGAGGTATTACAAACAAATAATGTAATTAACTGATTACATCCGAGTAACGCCTCCAGGTGTATCTGCAGTTAACTCCTACTGACGCCTTTAGGCGTCAAATATTGCTTGTTCGTATTTGCATCAGTAATTCCAAAACCATGCTATGTACAAGGTTTTAAAAGATTCATCTTAAAGCTTACACAATGCAAACTCAACTGCATTAATATTTGGTGTCTAGTGCAGGTTAATAGCTATTAACTCTTGTTTTTGTGATGTTTAATTTATAAAGATATACTGTTCACATTTTTCTAAATATCTCAAGAACCAAGCAATGCAAACAGAACTCCTTAACATTGTATGAAAGCTCACAGCTAATTGAATAACATGCTGATGACTGTATGTGTGTAACTTGAATGGTTACTGAGATATTGTAAATTGTTTACAAAATATTACAAATGTAATAGTTACTCCCCCGGATTCATGAAGCTCGGCGCAAGGCCGGTGTAAGGCGTGCACCAGCAGTGCAGTGTATAATCGGCGTAGCAGCGCCACATGCATAGTAATGAGTGCGCGCCACAACCACGTGCAGAGGGCACGTGCGCGGGCCCAAGTAGGATGCGCCCGTAGGCGTGGCCAAGCTGGCAGGCGAGGAGCAACCTAAAGTGCTGACTGTCACAGGCCGCCTGCAATAGTAACCGCACCAGCCAGTGTCCATGGATAATGAAACGTACACAGAGTATGCAACATAGTACCCGTTTACACAAAACGGAGAACCAAACATTAACCCACGAAGTCCAAATTGTACCCATCCAAGGAACAAAGGATACGCGTAATACCGTGTCCGTCACGCAATGTACTGTCAGTGGGCATACCCAGTGAAGGTGTACCGCAGCATGTCAGCGCGCCACACCTACACACAAGTAGCCCCATGGGCATGGTCACCAGCAGTAGTGAGAGTACACAGCCGGGCAGCCGTTTCTATATAACAACCAGAAGGAAACCAGATACCCTAAACACAGACAAACATGTGCATAGCAACATGTACTACACCCAGCAATGTGCCCGTCGCATGCACATAGGATGGCGTATGCCGAAGTGTAATATCCAGAAGCAGAACCCATGCATGCAAATGTAATACACAACAGCCCCGTCATAGCACGTAACCCGCACCCATGTACGACCGTCCACCCAACCCAGCTAGCAGCCTTGCACAGCTGCACACCTACACACAGTGGGTATACCTCAAATGTAGTATGAAGTATTGTCCTAGGCAGTGCCACACGGGCAAATATGTACCCCACATGTCAACATTCCACCTCAGGTACTGATATCCAAATGGCTGCATGTGAATGTGTCGGCAGAATGTGTACATCCCGCATGTGGTATGGACCTGTCGAAACCCCATAGGCGTTCACACGCCATGGTGTCCATAACTGTACACATCTGGACAAAGCAGTATGTGCAGCCACTATACCGATGATTAGCTATGCAGACATGTCAAACACAACACATAGGGTGGAACATCCACTCACCAAGCAGGACACCCCAACAGGTTGCCACATGCACAGAAGGTGAAGGTGGGACATCACATGTAGATAATAGTGGTGCCGGATGGCCAAACACCCACGGCCAATGCAAAGGATTGAATAACACGTATATGCCTGGATGAATGGGTATGTCATATCATGGGAATAGGCTAAGCTATCCAACATAATAGCCATGCATACCAGATACAAACTGCCAGTAACACGCAGTAGTAATACAGGAAGGCATACATGACTGTGGGAATATCACAGGACATATGGCATGTTCCAAGTGTCGACGCATGACACAAATGTCCAGGATGGGGCCCCCTGCAAAGAGGAACATGTGCCAACCCCACCCCCCACTGACGTATCGGCAGTGGAAACACAACCCAAACCACACACCAACACCACCGTCCATCCCACGATAGCAACGGAGGCCGGTCAAAGACCACCATGATGCATGCACAAACAGGGACACGTGTAACCGTTGCCCTGACAACCCCCCACAGGCCAACGAATAATAGTATGGACATATGCATGTAATGCTGTGAAGGATGTGTGGTAGTCCTCAGTATCACAGAGATAGGTACACAGATACACTGTAATCAACCGTGACATATGTGCACTGTACACAGCATACCTGCAGGTAATACATAGTTCAATCATGTGCCACAGAAATATCCACGTGCGAATGAGGACAGGGGATAGACAAGTGTGAATGGGACAAACTATGAACATAGGTTCATAGGTTCATAGGTTCATAGTAGGCTATCCGCCCAAGGGCATCTATAAGCCTAGCCCATAGTTATGTTGCCTTTGCCACCCCTTCAGTTTGAAGAAAACTATGCCTATTATATTGCTGTACCTCTGTCAAGCAGTGACACTGAAGTAATCTCTGGGGTATATCTGCAATCTCCCACCCATTGGTCAAGATTCCTCTTGAACAAGGCCAGCGAGGTGCTCTGCCTCACATGTACTGGGATGTTGTTCCACAGCATAGTGAGTGTCTGGGTGATGAATCTGTCCCTCCAGCACGTTCTATTAATGACCGTGTCAAGGTTTAAGTCACCTGCCCTCGTGGTTCTGAGGGATCTAGATTCTTTAGGTGAAGCATAGTCATCAAATCTGGGTTCGACATGGCCTTGTATGTCAGGCACAGGTCACCTCTGAGCAAGTGGTATGCGACTGAATAGAGCTGGAATCCTTTCAGTCGGGCAGCATAACACATATTCCTGAGACCCTGCATCCGTTTGTCGATGAACTGTTGGGGCCTTTCCAGCTGCTGCAGGTGTCGGGTCAGATACATTCCAAATGGGGCATTGTACTCAATCATAGGTCTAATGAGTGATGAGTACAGGGGGACGATGACCTCCCCTGATCTACATGTGAATCCCTTCATGATCAGGTGGGCAATGTAGAAGGTCTACCTAACTACTTTAGCAACGTGTGTGTCGAACGAACGGTTACTGACAACCTGGGTCCCCAGATCCCTGGTAACTTCCTCTGTGCTCAGTGGATTGCCACCTATATGGTAGCTAGGGGTAACCTTGTTCTTCCCGAAGGGTATGACTATGCATTTCCTGGCATGTAGCTGTAGGCCATGTCTCTGGCACCAGTTATCCATATCTGTGAGGCCCTTCTGAAGGATATCTGTGTCAGATGTGTTCCCGACTATGGCACCCAGTTCGCAGTCATCTGCAAACATTGTCAGCCATAACCCCCCCTGTGTTTGCTTGTACTTTGGAAATGTAGATGCCAAAAAAGAGTGGACCCAGGACTGAGCCCTGTGGGATACCACCTGTGACCGGCTGTGAGTCTGACATGGCGCCAGCAACTCTGACCGTGTGGGTTCTGTCACTTAGCCAGTTTGCAACCCATCTTGCGATGTATGGGTTTACATTCAAGCTGATGAGTTTATCAATGATACCTGAGGGGGGTATTGTGTCAAAGGCCTTTGCCAGGTCGAGGTAGGCTGTATGGACTGCTTTACCCTCATCAATGGCCTTGGTGACTGTTCCTAAAAAGTCAACCAAGTTTAAAAGGCATGATCTGCCTTTGACCAAGCCAAACTGGGTTGGATCCAAAGTATGCAAGTCCCCTATGTCTTTATCTATGAGTTCCATTATGATCCTTCTCCATGGCTTTGCAGATAAGGCTTGCCAAGCTAATGGGACGGTAATTACCAGGGTCAGTGGAGGCACCGCCCTTGTGAAGTGGGACTACAGTCGCCTTGCCCCACTACTTGGGTACGTATCCTGAGGTGAGGCTAAGATTAAATAGCTGTCCTAACTGTGGGTTTAATTCCTCATTGAGTTCATGGAGTACACAGCTGGGACACCATCTGGTCCCATGGATGCTGTGTTTACTGCCTTGGAGAGAGCATTTCCCACCTGTGCGTTACAGATGTTCTGGGGGCTACAATCCTCTGGTATAGATATCTCTCCATGTGGGGGGGAGGGGGGGAGAAGTATGCACCAAACCTGTCAGCCAGTATGTTGGCAATGTGTGTAGGTTCAGTAATCTTCACATCATTCTGAACCCAGTCTGAGCATATCTGGGAGTGTCCTCCCAGGTGTGTAACATAGCTAAAGAAGGCCTTATGATTGTCTTTCGAGTCCTTGGTGATTTATCTGTCAAATTTGCCCTGGATGATTTCATGAGAGCTCGTAGTTCTTCACATATAATGAGCAAGGGTGTCTTACCTTACAAGGATTCTGCTCTATCTTGTAGTAGCTTCCTCCTTTCGTTGTAGAGCTTGTTTATGGCTGGGGTCCACCAGACCGGACGCTTGGCTTTGGTACAAAGAGTCTCAGTTTTGTATGGGATTGCCTGATCCATGCAGTCCTGTAGGTGCTGGTAGAAGGCATATGTAAGTGAGTCAGCGGTTTGAGTAATGTTTACCACTGGCTCAGGGGCCTTAAAGGAGACCACACTAGTATTTAGAAGTGTGAAGTCGGCTTTTGAGAAAGGCATATGTATAGTAACCGGCACCACCCACAGCATTGTATGCCAATAGCAGAAGCTATTGTAGGTTGTCCAAACACACGTGTCCGTACACATGGAACATCATAGCAATAAACCACGCCCAGATGTGGCTAATGCTAGATATACCCACGGCAGATGTGGTGCGTTCCCGAGGCCGATGCCCGAGGGACCACACACATAGCCGGCCTTAGGCATAGGCCAACTAGGCAGCCGCTCTACTAGGGGCACTTTTCCAGTATTTATTTGGTGTAGGTAGACCAGGATGGGGGTAGCGGGTGATGTGGTGGGGGCACCATGGAGTCCTTTTGCCTAGGGCACCACTTGACTTAAGGCCGCTCTTGCCATGGGTAAATACAGCAGTACCCACACCCAGACGCGGGTCATTGCTAGTATGCCATGTCATCTATGGAAAGAAACCACATATTCCCCGACATAATGGCACAGCATAATGCCTGTCCGCCACCCAAACGCAGACATACGGCACCCGCGGCGGTGCGGACGTACTGTGCGAGATGTCCATTACCAATGTCGACACTGTCTCGCTATGTGAAACAAAGTCAACATAGCGATTCAATACTAAACAGCGACGGAGAGCCCAATGTCCCCGTTGCTGAGCTGTTCAACCTGTTCCGCCATGTTAAATGTGTGTAGCAGAGCGGGACTGCCCCAAACTAAGCAACGGACATGTCCGTGGCTCAGTGAAAGCCATCACGCAATGTTAAACCCATGTAATATAGCATGACAGGTTATAAATACCGAGGTTTAGTAATGGAAATAGGTCCCGTCGACCAGACCGTGTGCAATTACCATAACAAGATCTACAACGGGCACGCCGGCCAATCAGCGCACACGGTTAGGAATAATGGGGGGGGGATATGGTATCATAGACACGGACAAACCGTGCCCATGTGACTCGTCTGACATTTGTACACGGTCAGGGCAGTTCCATACACTAGGCGGACAAGACCAAACCCAAAGCACCACAGGAACACCCTGACAATCGCAGGCCTGTATGCGTAGGGGATATAAGCCCCTGTGATCTGAATATCCCTGCGGTCACGACATATGCATCCTGGGCCATGAGCGGGAGGTAATAAGGAATGTTTAACATGTAGTACCGCACCTTTCCCAGCAGGAGAATGGATGCCTGTGACGTACGTGAGTGCGGGGGGGGGGATATGTAAATTTAGCTAAGTACCATGGGTATGCATATAAATGAGACAGAACAGCTAACGTGTAGTGGTCACAGTAACCGGCAAACGTGAATGCAGTCCCGTTTGAATTACGACTATAGAACATATAAATGTGAACGTGTATGTAATGCGTCCATGCCGCAAAGACTGTTACATGTGTAAAGGTGAAAGTGCGTTCCACACACGTCCGTCAACCGGATCAGAGATATGTTACCGGAACAGTCACAACTAACACAGACCACGTAACCACACAGACCCAGTAAACATATGTAAACAGAATACGGATATGCATGTGCGCCTGCACGTAACCCACAATTAGGAAATGCAAGTGCGCGTGTGCGTGTGTGATCCACTCACAGCAGGGAAAGTTAAGGCTGTGTCCTCCACATCAATTATACATGTCTCAAAACTGTCAGCCTCTGAAAGTATGGAATCGGGCAATGCCATGTAAAGTACCATTAGAAATAGTGAGAAACACATGCTATGTGATAAGACAAACATAGAATGTGGATAGAATAACGTGTGTGTTAGTAGTATGGATTGACGACGGTTATGCATCTATAACCCGACCCACTTGTCAGAAGGTGCCCCCGTACGAATTGTGTTCAGTTGGCTCACACTTGTTGACCGGGCTAGGCTAGCTGAATATATGTCCAGTGTCAGCAGAGGCCCGTGGAGAAATGCTCCACACACAATAATAGCACAACATACCAAAGTACTAATATATGTAACCAAAAAAGAACAACAATAGAAAGTGTCCTGAAAGGACTGGTTACACACAGATCCCAGACGACAGAGAAATATATGGCCAGTGGAAGCATGTCACAATTACGGGATCAGGTCCCTATAGAAGCAAGAAGCTCTCACATGACACGGCAGCGAATTGCCAGATCGACACAGGTCAATGTAACACACAGCAAGATTAAGGGCCAACCAGCCGTACACCATGCCAGAACCTGTACAGTGGAAAGGTATGGCATGGTAATAGATGTGTGTACACAGGTAATCCACAGACAGTAACAAAGCAAGGTATGAAACGAGGGGTTCACATGTATATTTCTACACACAGCAGTCCGACGGCCCGTATATATGACGCATGGACATAGATTTGTCACTTGAAAACAAGATGTAAACAACTACAGTTTATTCCATATCATATTGATATAGTTATAATACAGTCATATTTATATTTAACATTGTGACTCTTATTTACATTCATATTTATACAAAATATGCATTTAATTGTACCTATCTATTCCATGATTTGGAATCTTAATGCAACAATTATACACATTAATATACAATATCATTATCAACACACTACATTCTAAGGTTTACTCACAACAATTATCAACTATGTTTCAATATACTGATTGTATTGACCAATATTGTATTTATATTAACACATTGTTGTTGTATTAATGTTTCCATTAAGTAATGTATGCAACACTGATTTGTATATGTCACTTTATCATTAAGACTTGGAGCACTGTCCACTTAACTATGAGCATGTTTATTGATTAATTGTCTTTAAACTGACTCTGAAGGAAGTATATAAGGGACGACTACCTAATGTATTTAGTACTCTGACGATGCCCCATGTTAGTGGGTGAAAGCGCTCAGTATCTTTGGACTGTGGAGTGTATCGTTTTCATCATCGTCTGTTTTGGCCTGGTTTATGTTCAATAATATCTTTTATAAAGATGACCAGGACTCAAGGTTTGCTGTATTTCCGCTTACTGGCACATGGATATAGATAGGCCAAGTAATACATAATATGGGGAGTCAAACAGACATCCGCGATTGGGGAACATACAGCATCAGTCAAAACCACTGGCCAGATGGTGACAGTCCAACAAGTTCTACACTTTACATATGCACACTGGTGTCCATTGTAGGACTCCAAAAATTGATCCGTTCGCAATATCAACCAGCTGTGATCGACCCAGAAGAAATGACAGCCGTGACTACGACACAGCTAGACATATGCACCACCAGCGTGTTTAAGGTTGATGACAAGTGTCCATGAAATGCAGGACATATGAACAGAAATCCCCAGATTGTCGAGTCCATAGAAGTGCGTCCACATCCCAGTCCCACACACATGAAGGATGTGTTATGTGTACCGTCGAGGGTTGCAGCCATGGGATCCTGGGTATGCAGAAATGGGGCTCAGTGTTGTTTGGCAGATAATCCGTTGGCCCGCCCCGTAGGAGGGATGTGGGTATAGCACATGCCTTACTCCGCACTAATGATGCAAAGCATCCACCGGATAATGCTAAAAGCAGGTGTGAAATGTGTACAGCCCTATATCAGTGTCCAGTAGGCAATTCCCATGGATGGACAAGCGTACGACCAAGATGGCACCCATAACTGGAAACCTGGTGGAATTACACAGCTGCAGTAAGGCATAGCACAGGAAATACAGATAGGGACTACATTAGACATTCCCCATACAAAGTCAGACCGTCGCGAATACCGCGCATACAGCTCTCAATCTGCCATCACCAAAATGGGGATCACTCGCTTCCATAATGCGGAACAAATGGGTGACCTGTGGAACACATACTAATGGCTCACTAACAACTTCAACTAGGAAGGTCATAGGATGGTTAAACTATGGCGTTTCCACTTATAAAGAAGATCCTTTAATGAATTAATATGATTAATGTCAATTGACCATGGACTACACCTAATCAACATAAAATAACCGCTGGCACCTTATGGCACACAATCCAAAAAACACATAGGTAGATGAAACACTCAACGTAGAAATTGTCCAGGACAGTGCCCAAATGGTATAAAAAGGTTCCTTTATATACAAGTAAGCGCTTTCACCCGTAGGCTACGTCAGACTTACACATAACATAAAAGCATCCAGGCTTTAAATATCCCTCCTTACACTTTCATTGGTCAATTTCTCATCAAACAATGAACAATTAACCCCAGCATATAAAGCGCAGATGCAATGTTAATTACACACACATATATTAACATCTTTAAAAACATCCTATTAAAACATGATTATATTATATTGTACTATGCCTAATTCTCATCAATTATAAATCTAACAATATATATAGAAAATATGTATATTATATCAATGTAAAACAGTGGTAAACAACTGAAAGAGTGGACTAATAGGTGTTAAATGTATAGCTGTACCTAAACTACATTCCTGTTATTTGGGTTTAAGCCACCTGCATCTCAAAAGAGGCTTAATCTGTGCTTCATCATTCAGCCCTGGTGTGTGGTCAACTCTCCACCTAATAATCCATCTCAATCTGCATTCTAAAGTATAGTTGATAAGGTCCCCCCCTCTGGGATTAAAATCTAGCCTTTGTAAAACACTGAATGTAAAAGTATGCCTTGGGATGTGCTCATAGCCGGCCGTAGGCATAGGCCAATCCAGCGGCTGCCTAGGGTGCCGCACTAGCAGTGCCACCTTTCTAGTAGTTATGTCATGTAGGTACACCAGGATGGGGGCACCATGTGTTGTGGTGGTGGGCGCCATGGAGCCCTATCACCTAGGGCAGCAGTTGATCTAAGGCCACTGCCGTAGGAGGGCTAGTACGGTCTGCAGGTATGTGCTGAAGTGCACATGAAACAGCGGTCTACAAGGATTACCCATAGTGGCGACACCTGCACAGACGGCTATAGCGGGACATACACACGACCATGCACACAGCTCAGATAGACATACACACACCATAAACAGGCAATTATACACAAGGTTTATGGCGTGTACGGGTACAGTGTCAGTACAGCAAGGATAGCTGTCTGTCACGATATCCAGCAGATGTCTCTAGGGCATGCCGGAATACGGACGTTGCATGGACAATGAGTGGATATGCAGTGTACCACAGTTCTATGTGTCAGCCGTGCAAATATGCGATACATGGGACAGACAGCTGTCCATGCAAGAGCAGCGCTATGGGCATAACATAAGTATGTATATATACATCAAGAGAGATACAGACGGATACATGTGGCAAGGCCGGGAGTGTAACGTACACAGCACCACCCCACCACACCACAGCAGGGCGCATGTGGAGAACACGCTACAGAGGTCGCCAACCACAGCAGGCACACAGGCAGTCCACGAGCTGCATCTCACTATCCTCAAACACAGAGATGTCGGCAGGATATAAGTGTTCTGTGGAAACTCTAAAGCCATAACCTATGAACCCATGTGGCTGGGAGCATAGACACACACACACACAGCTGGCAGGCATGGGGATTGACCCTACCCCCACCTACTCAACTGCACAACAGTATGACACAGGTATGGAACGCGCTACGTGGACCACTGAACACAGCACCGTCAGAGGCACACGTCTAGGTGGGTGACAACATCCGTAAAGGAATAGATGCCGATAGTCAAGGTATGTGTTGCGAAGCGTCTAAAATAACTACTCTTTACAGGGGCAGCTGTAAACACACACCCCACACACACACGGGGAAGGGCCGGGAGTTGAACCTATGCCTATCTTCATGAACACACTACAGCATGATGCATTTACAGAACGCGCTATCGAGATTACTGAGCACAGCGCTGTCAGAGGCATACTTCTAGGCGGGTGACATCATCCGTAAAGGAATAGATGCCAATAGCCAAGGTATGTGTTGCGAAGCGACTAAAGGAACTACTCTCACCAAGGGCAGCTGGAAACACACACACACACACACACACACACACACACACACACACACACACACACACACACAGGGAAGGGCCGGGAGATGAACCTATGCCTACCTACATGAACACACTACAGCATGATGCATTTACAGAACGCGCTACCGAGATTACTGAGCACAGCGCTATCAGAGGCATACTTCTAGGCGGGTGACATCATCCGTAAAGGAATAGATGCCAATAGCCAAGGTATGTGTTGCGAAGCGATTAAAGGAACTACTCTCACCGAGGGCAGCTGGAAACACACACACACACACCTCACACACACACGAGGAAGGGCCGGGAGTTGAACCTACGCCTACCTACATGAACATACTACAGCATGATGCATTTACAGAACGCGCTACCGAGATTACTGAGCACAGTGCTGTCAGAGGCATACTTCTAGGTGGGTGACATCATCCGTAAAGGAATAGATGCCAATAGCCAAGGTATGTGTTGCGAAGCAACTAAAGGAACTACTCTCACCAAGAGCAGCTGGAAACACACACACACACACACACCTCACACACACACGGGGAAGTGCCGGGAGTTGAACCTACGCCTACCCACATGAACACACTACAGCATGATGCATTTATAGAACACGCTACCGAGATTACTGAGCACAGCGCTGCCAGAGGCATACTTCTAGGCGGGTGACATCATCTGTAAAGGAATAGATGCCAATAGCCAAGGTATGTGTTGCGAAGCGACTAAAGGAACTACTCTCACCAAGGGCAGCTGGAAACACACACACAGGGAAGGGCCGGGAGTTGAACCTACGCCTACCTACATGAACACACTATAGCATGATGCATTTACAGAACACGCTACCGAGATTACTGAGCACAGCGCTGTCAGAGGCATACTTCTAGGTGGGTGACATCATTCGTAAAGGAATAGATGCCAATAGCCAAGGTATGTGTTGCAAAGCGACTAAAGGAACTACTCTCACCAAGGGCAGCTGGTAACACACACACACACACCTCACACACACACGGGGAAGGGCCAGGAGATGAACCTACGCCTACCTACATGAACACACTACAGCATGATGCATTTACAGAACGCGCTACCGAGATTACTGAGCACAGCACTGTCAGGAGGCATACCCCTAGGTGGGTGATATCATCTGCAGAGGCAAGGCAGCCGATAGGGAATGAAGACAGAGTGCGCAGTCACACAGCATGTTACCATCCCAAGGTGGGCGTACAGTAACACGGTAGTGCTGCACTCGGGAATACCAACTAACTACGGAGCACAACATCACGACATGGATACGGGATGCACCACAGACAGTATACCCTATGAGAGGGCAACTGGCGTGCATGATGTAGGCAGCCATTGTGGCATACCAACCACATATGACTCACCTGGACGGTCACCATGGCTATGCAGGATGTCATTGGCCATGGCTACATGCCTAGTAGCAGACATCGGTGCCGACTGTACTGTGTACCCCCGAATGGCATACTGGGCATGCCCTCACACCTAGCGGTCGCGAAGGGGAAACATACATGCACACGGGGTATCATCACAGATGGACGCGGTGTGCACTGTACTGTGTGTCCATCTACACAGCTGCTTACTGGGCATGCTCACACACTTAGAATCTGCAGAGTGCAGACATGCATACACATGGGGTGGAATCATGGAAGGGCAGATTGTGGACTGTCGTGTGTGTCCACCCACACAACAGCAACCCGGGCCTGCTCACAGACGTGGCGGGTGCGAAGGGGAAACATACATGCACATGGGGTATCAACGCAGACGGGTGCGGTGTGCACTGTACTGTGTGTCCATCTACATAGCTGCTTACTGGGCATGCTCACACACTTAGAATCTGCAGAGTGCAGACATGCATACACATGGGGTGGAATCATGGAAGGGCAGATTGTGGACCGTCGTGTGTGTCCACCCACACAACAGTAACCCGGGCCTGCTCACAGACGTGGCGGGTGCGAAGGGGAAACATACATACACATGGAGTATCAACGCAGACGGGCGCGGTGTGCACTGTATTGTGTGTCCATCTACACAGCTGCTTACTGGGCATGCTCACACACTTAGAATCTGCATAGTGCAGACATGCATACACATGGGGTGGAATCATGGAAGGGCAGATTGTGGACCATCGTGTGTGTCCACCCACACAACAGCAACCCGGGCCTGCTCACAGACGTGGCGGGTGCGAAGGGGAAACATACATGCACATGGGGTATCAACGCAGACGGGCACGGTGTGCACTGTACTGTGTGTCCATCTACACAGCTGCTTACTGGGCATGCTCACACACTTAGAATCTGCAGAGTGCAGACATGCATACACATGGGGTGGAATCATGGAAGGGCAGATTGTGGACCGTCGTGTGTGTCCACCCACACAACAGCAACCCGGGCATGCTCACACACTTAGTATGTGCTACGCGCCGTCCGGCATGCAGACGGAGTGCACACACCGCAAGTCACGGCCAGGTAAACCCGTACACACACACAGGGTGGACACACATGCAGTTACACGTACACACACAGATGACATCACAGGCATCACGGGTGCAGGCTGAACATGTACACACTGCAGTGAACACTGTAGCTGCCATGCCAGCACCATGTCATCGGTGCAGCCGTATGCCTCACGGTCCAGCAACAACATGTGACATATGTCCACAGGTCTATATGGTGGTGTACGCCTGTCATGCAGAGTACACATGTACTATCAATGATCCCACAGGTGTGATGTAGTCCACCCATATCGGTATACATGGACAGGCATGCTCCACACATACCACGGGCCTGACACAGATATGACACGACTCCAGCTGTACCACAGTGAAACAAAGTCCGGATATGTCATATATGTGATTGCCTGGCTGTGTGCATGGACTGCACACAGGACACATATGAAGCCTGTGATGTACCACATGCATAACACTGGCGTACACGGTAATACACACACGAATGGAAGGTGGACACATGTCTGTGGTATGCACCCCCTACAGGGTGTAGTGGTGTTGTCTGAGACACATACCCTTGTACAGTTTGCCTGTGACAGCTGTGATACCATACCACAGTCCATGTTCCATGTATGTCGACACACATGTCACAACGTAGCAATGCATACACACATGGCAACAGGGGATACATGTGACACGTGTACTGTGCACGGTGCAGCCATGCATGAGCAGTGTCCGATGTCCATAACACAGTTGCAACCCCCTACCACATGCATACCCATCATGGGGGCCATCATATGGTGGCATAGTAACAGCACGCATGGCGGTATGTGTGTACACCATGTGTTTAAACACCTGTCCACATGCATGTGTGCAGGTGGTGGTCACAGGTGTGTCACACACCATCCTACCCTGCCACGTGCATACAGTCTGCTATGTCACTGTTACATGACAGCGCTGCCATAATGCAAACCCATCGGTCAGGTGTCATCGACCATATGTCACATGGTCACTGTAACCCCTACCACCTCCCAAGTGCATATATCAGCACAGCTGCCAGATACAGTGGTGGTACGCATGATGCACTACATACCGCTGCATACCTGCACATATCCCATATAGCGGGTGTGGCATTCCTAGCACCGACATGTGTGCAGGAATGTGTGCCCATGTATGCCACAGATCGGGGGGACTATGTGCCACGTGCCACACATCACTGTACACCATGGTAGAGATCTGTACATACCTCAGTGTGGGGTGCATGGATGTGGATGGTGCAGTACATGCAACATGTCGTCCCTCCGTGTAGACATGTGTGGTCACCACCATGTCAGTGTGTCAACATGTGTGTATGTCTGCTGCCTGTTGTGAGGGTGTATGCAGATATAGTGGTGTGACTGGACACTAACCACACAGGGTGACCATCCCGTACTGGTGCTGCATTGTACAACCCTGTCAATGCCATACTTGTGAGCCATACTGGCCACCTGTGCAAGACCGCCCCCTGTGACATGGCGTGTAGGTGCATTGTATTGTGAGGGTGCTGACCACACAGGCAGGTGTCCCCATCTGCACACAGTGGGGTGTGTGCCATAGTGGTGTACACCCCGCGATTGCGGACATATTCCTGTACCGGTACAGCATCCACCACAGCTGACAGGTGACACCTGCGGTCAGTTGCCAGCACGCTGTGTACAACACCTGCAGAATGTCACCATACCTGTACTGTGTCATGCCATGTATGTGATGTCTCTGTCCACCGTAGCCTGTGGCACCGACCACAGGCGTCAGGTGCAGTATATGTGTGGACATGTGCGTCATGTACCGTGTAAACAACGTTACACTATATCTGGCTCCGTGCTCCGCAGGTTTACATGTAGAACTTCTCTACTTGCAATCTCAACTGTCTGTTCTCTATCACAAAAGCTCAGCACCTGCTCCCATAGTATTCCTACATAGGTAAAGTACATGTATACTAGATGGAGTACTACACTAGCCTAGAATCCCCTTGAGTACCCACTTCCCTATAGGTGCCTTCTGACCCAGTTGCACAGCAAATGCATTCACGTTCTCTGGCATGTCGAAGGGTCAATTGCTAGCAACCTCTCCTGTTCAGATGGTGAATCTGGGCGTCCTGAGGCAATGTTACAGGTGCCTCATGGACACGGACAAGCCGCACCTCCCCCACTAAACATAATACATGTGAGAGATGCAACTATATAGCCAGACAGGGGGCTGAGCTCTCTCAAACCATGACCGGCAAGACCAAACGGGAGGGGAAGGACACCATGCACACCACAAACCCAGTGTCACATGGAACTATCACAAATGCTAAACAAACACATGAACACACTAAGACATACCTGGAGGCACTGTTAAAACATGTAACGAACCTAACGAGGCCTCCGAAGCAGATACCCAAGCAACTGCCTCCACAAGACATAGGACATGCAACACATAGTTCTCAATGTCAGTGTGCTAAACAGTCACAGCCCTAAAGGCCACACACAATGCCAGACACACTTGTAATAGGTGACGCCATAGTCAGACACACCGACGTCCCACCCACCAGACTGAACAAGGGAATGATCACAGTAGGCTGCCTGTCGGGCGCTGGAATCCGCCACATAACACACGCACTCAGGTCACTCCGCAGCATGTACAAGTATGACGCAGTCATTGTCCATGCTGGTGTCAATGACCGGAGACATACCACCCTGGGATACATGAAAGGAGACATAGAGGGGCTCTCAGATTGTGTAGCCCAGGCCAGCATGTCCCTGACCCTGGGCAGTATCCCACCCTCATCAAGTATGATGCCACAATACTTGCTCCGAATGATCACCCTTGATAATTTGCCTGGTTACCAGTGTCAGTCTGAGGGGATCCAATTTCCTCTTGCCTGGGATGACATGCTTGACACGCCACGCCCCTTCGCAAGGGATGGCTCTCACCTGTCGCCCCTGGTCTTCAAGAGTTTGGCAAAGGCTCCTGCCACCCCCACAGTGCCCACTGCAGGCAAGGCTGAAATGATAAACCTACCACCCTAGACTACAAACCTGGAAAAAAGAAAGGGTAATACTGCTCAGTGCCAGTAGTCTACGTCCAAGCTGCATGCCCTCAAATGCCCTCCTCAGTATGGAGGACATCGATGTCAGTGCTGTGACTGAAACATTGTTCAGGGCTCCTGAGAGCACCCCAGCATTATCAGGTCATACCTCATAGCACGCGTTCAGGACCATAACCCGGACCGAACACAGAAGGAGGGGGAGTCTCCATTTCCATGAAGGATACCCACACCTCCAGGTTGGCAGAAATGCACGTAGCAGTGGGGACCATCCAGGTGCAATTAACCATGGGTAGGACTGCCCTACAGTTTGTTGCATGCTACAGACCACCCTCCCAAACCCAGGATACCCGCACAGCCTTCCTGAAGACACTGGGGAGTATGAATGCTCTCACAACACCATCATATTGGGTGACATCAACCACCCATACATAGACCGGGAACATTACCCAGGACACAACACCCTACACCAAAGGTTCCAGGTGTTCATACACCCGAATGCTGTGGAACAACCATGCACCATACCCACAAGGGGAGGAACTATACTAGTCCTGATCATCACACATGGGGACGACATGCTCCACGCAGGATGTACATCCCTCAACGGTGAGGTCAGACCATATAGTGATCTCACTGGAGATCCGCATCCTGCACCCAACACTGGCAAGGGAGACCACAGTGAAGACCTCTCCACAGAGAACCCAACATGTCATACGACTGATGTGGTACCCTACAAGGCCTCCATGCCCGTGGTAAACACAGGCCATGCTGCTGAAACCCTTACAAATGCCTTCTATGAGCACCCCCAGGAATGTCTGGATCAAGCAATCGCTGATAACATCAGGACCTTGTCCACCAAAGGCAGGCACATGGTCTGGCGGACCCCAGCCATTAACAAACCGTACAACAAGAGGTGAAAGCTACTACATGACAGAGCAATATCACTACCAGGGAAGGCATCACTGATTAATACTGGCGGTAACATACGATCACTCATACAATCATCCAAGGCCACCTGTGGGACTGGACTTACAAAGGACACATAAGACAACCATAAGGCCTTCCTTAGCTATGGTAGGAACATGGGTGGAAGCCCACAGTTATGCTCGGAATTAGTCCAGAATGGTACAATGATCACTGAACCCACAGACATTGCCAACAAACTGGCAGACAGGTTCCGTGCATACATCTACCCTCCCCCCCCAAGAGGGGACGTATCTATCCCACCAGAGTCTAGCCTCCCAAACATCTCAAATGCCCAGGTGAGAGCTGATATCTGTAAAGCAGTGAACACAGCATCAATGGGACCAGACGGTGTCCCCGGCTGTGTGCTACACAACCTCAATGAGGGCCTCAACCCGCACATAAGGCTGCTGTTTAATCTTAGCCTTACTACAGGCTACATACCCAATGGATGGCATACGGCAACTGTGGTCCCACTCCACCAAGGCGGTGCTCCTACGGACTCTGTACATCCCTGCCCTATAAGCTTGACAAGCCTTGTCTGCAAAGCTATGGAGGGGTCCATAATGGAGCCCATAAATGAAGACATTGGGGAACGACAAATACTGGAACATACCCACATCGGCTTAGTCAAGGGCAGATCCTGCCTCCTGAACCTGGTCGACCTGTTTGAAGCAGTCACTAAGGCCATTGATGGGGGTACGTCGGTTTGCACAGACTACCGTGACCTGGCGACAGCGTTCGAACCACACTCCACGTGGGCATCATAGAAAGGCTCACCAGCGTAGATGTAGAGCCATATGTCACACGATGGGTTGCCAACCGGATGAAGGTCAGAACCCACAGGGTTAGTGTTCCTGGTGCCATGTCAGACTCCAAGCCGGTCCCGAGTGGTGGCCCACAGGGCTCAGTCCTGGGCCCCCTCCAGTTCGGCATTCAACTTTCCGACGTGCATGCAAACATAGGGGGATTGTGGCAGACAAGGTATGCAGATGACTGCAAACCGACCACCATACTCAACACCCCATCAGACACGGACATCCACCTGGGGTCTCATAGAAATGGATAACTGGTGCCAGAGCCATGGCCTGAAGCTACATGCCAGGGAAGTTATAGACCTACCCTTTGGGAAAGACATGTTCACCCCGAATTATCACATAGGTGGTAATCCATTAAACATGGTGGACGTGATCAGGGACCTGGGTACCAAACCTGTCGGTAACCTCTCTTGACACTCACATTGCCAATTTGGTTGGGAAGACATTCCACTGTGCCCATCTGGTCATGAAGGGATTCACATCCACATCAGGGGAGGTCATTGTACCCCTGTACTCTTCACGCATCAGACCAATGATTGGGTAAAACGTCACATTCGGAATGTACCTAACCCGACACCTGCAGCACTCGGAAGGACCCCAAACATTCCACAACACAGGGATAAAGGTGCTGAAACATATGTCACACGCTGCCCGACTGAGGGGACTCTGGCTGTATACCTTCTCATACCGTCTGCTCCGAGGTGATCTGTGCCCGACATACACGGCCATGTCCGACCTGGGTGTCATGGACATGTTCCACCTCCTAGGATCCAAACAACCACGGGCACGAGAGCAATAGACAGAAACCTCAACACGGACATAAATATGATGTGCTGGAGGGACAGGTTCATCGCCCAGTGACTCCCTACACCATGGAACGGATTCCCAGCCCTTGTGAAGCAGAGCCCCTCACTGACTCTGTCCAAGAGTAATCCTGACGTGTGGATGGGAGATCGTAGGTATGCCCCAGGCATCATCTCTGTGTCACTGCTGGACAGAGGGACAGCAGACCAATGGATATAGTATCCTCATCCTAAGGGGTGGTGAAAGCCACACACACTCTGGCTAGGCTTACACATGCCGTAGGGCACATAGCCTGGTATGTACCTATGCACCTATGTACCTATGTAGGTGTCCAGGCAGGTTATGGGTACCTGTGGTATGCTGATATTGCCAGATGTGCCTGTGGGTAACCCACAGCTACATGTGGGGGACTGATAACAGTGCTCCCAGTAGGCACATGCGAGTACACCATATGAGGCATACAGGTTAACAGAACCAACATGGTGCTACACATGTAACCATCACACATACCGTGTACACAGCTCAATGCATGCTGCACCTGCACTACATGGTATGTCTGCTGCATGATGACAGTACACAACCCACGTCACATACACACTTGTCACTTGTCATACACAACCACTGCAACATACACATCACACACTATGCGTACACAGGTATCACATACACCTCTCACTATCTTGTCCACCCTGTGCATCAGAATATATTTGCATAACTGTGCACCGATGGTGTGGATGACAGTGATGTGGCAGAGGCTTCATCATATGCACAGGGTGATATGTGTGCCAGGGGCATAGGCTGTACCAATGGATGACATCATGTGTGTGTGTAAGGGCCGGTGCATTTACTGGGCATGACTGTGCAGAATGCATGTGGATGTGGTGGAGCCCTACAGTTGTGTCTGCCGTGTGTGGGTATGTGTGTACACAGTTCAGCCATCTGTGATGCCTACACGGGGTATACTTGGCAGCCCCAGACTGTACAGTGCAGGTTGTACGGCTCACTGTGTCCGTCTGCGGCCACGTGACCCGTGCCTGCCTGGGGTCGCACGGGCACTACCGGGTGGAGGTATGGAGTGGCCACTCTCTGATGACACATGTCCGCTGGAACCGTGTCCATGCTGGGACCGGCCAGGGCCATGTCCATGTGGCCTGCTGTGTCCTGGTGTGGTTGGTGTAGCACCAGCTGCACTGCTGCTGCTACCGGCACTGTGTGAGTGGGCATGAGAGGTGGCACGCACACGTCGACCTACACTAGGTGGTGTTGCTGGCCTACTGCCACGTGTCCTACGCCTCACCCCTACCAGGTGTTCCAGCACAGACAGCTCACGCTCGCGGATTGATATGCCTCGGTCGAGGATTCCAACCATCTCACCTAATTGCCTATCCAGTACATTAGCAATCTGCTGTTGAGCATTCGCCAATGACTGGATGTTCTCATTTAGGGAACGGATTGTAGCCCTCTGCAGCCTCTGCCCTTCTTGGTTCTGCCGTTCAGCATGTGCCTGTGCCGCCATTACAGTCTGGAACATGCGTCTGGTGATACCAGCTGCTGCACCCTGTACAGCAGGTGAATGTCTGCCAGAGGTCCTCCTACGAGCAGCACCAGCCACATGCCTGTGTGGCACATCACCAATCATTACACTGGCTACATGGTGTGTACGTGCACCTTCTGTAGCCACCACACATTCCTGCTCAATGCCAACAGACGCTGACTGTCCTTCCTCTATGGGCAACAGTGATGTGGTATGTGTCGATATCAGAACCGTGTGCGGAGATGAAGGGGACATAGGTGGGATGGTAACCAATGGCACAGCTTCTGCCCCTGACAACCCTGCCTGTGCCTCATGTATATGGTCATCACCACTAGTATCTGTGGGGACACTAGCATCAGATGGACCGCAGGAGGGGAACGCACCTACACCACCTGTGAATACAAAGACATACTGTAAGATACATTGCACACACACACACACAGACACACATGCAGACACACACACACACACACACGCAGACACACACACACACACACACAGACACACACACGCACGCAGACACACACACACAGACACACACACACGCTGACACACACACGCAGACACACACACACACGCAGACACATCATGCATGTGATATTGCAGATGGCATGCAGCATTCCCACACCACAGCTCAGTGAATGCAGGCCAGACATTAATAGTGGTAGTATGCATACTGCCCTGGGGTGCACACTACATCAAGCAGGTGTCATTTCAGTAGGCATGCAGTACAAACATTCATGGTAGTTTGCATGCATCACCGTGATACACCGTGTGGCCACAGGCAGGTTAACAGTACACATGGCTGGCGTCAGTTTGACATGTACTCCGCCAACATGTGCGATAACATGTGGACATGTGACAATGGTGTCCCACCACATGCACCGGATCATACTGGACGTCACAATGCAGTGTTATGTGTACAGGCTACAGATAGAATGCATGTGTAACAAAGATGTCTGTTCAGGTGTGGTTGGTGTGAGCCATGTACATAGCTATACAGTGGGGAGTACAGGCACTGTGCCACTGCATGGCAGCAGGACACAGGTATGTTTCTGTGCAATGCATAACATGGATGCATTGCATTGCCATGTCTGCAACACAGTCATGCTGTTCCACAGCACGTATATGGTAGACATTGGTGGCACCTCCGGTGGCTGCAGACAGGCATTCCGGTTATCTGGTGTACCACATCAAATGTACAGGTGGTCCACTACAGCTATGATCGCACTATGTGTAGACAATGTGCAACAGTGTCTATCCACTCCAGATGTACTGTGTGGCAACATGCCTGTAGCTATCACCCATGGCCATGTTTGACTGGGTCATGGACAATTGTGTGTGATGGGCATCGTGTACCCATCCCTGTGGTGGCCCATGTGACATACACCCATACAAGTTGGAGGTGTCACAATCCAGAGGGCTATGCAGACAACAGTGTGGATGTTTGCTATGTCAGGCGTAGGTCATGTCATGGTGTGACAATATTGCAGACAGAACACCACGTGCGTGGGACATGTCATGTGCCGTGTCACAACGTGTGCACACAATGCAGGGGCATATGTCACATTTGTAACACCTGTGTGCTGGCCAGATCACAGCTCACTATGTGGTACTGTGTGCGTACCACAAATGGCATTCCAATGCATACTACATATGCATCCATTGTAGAACACCTCCACCATTGTATGCATAGCTGACTGCACATATCACACTGACAGATACTGTGGTTTCATGCCGGTGTATACTAACGGTTGTATCTACTGTACATGGGTGGTGTGTGTGTCTGGTGGTGCAACCTGTATACCGTGACTGGAGCAGAACCCAGGTGTGCATGTCATACCTGGCCACATGGCGAATATCTATACACTGTAACATGCCTGTTACTAACAACAGTCTCACCTGCGACGGACCCATGGCTGTGCGACACGCCAGAGGTACCTGTATAGGGGTGACACAACAGTATAAACATTATCCATGACTGTAGCCACAGTAAGCACTGTGCATGTCACATCATGTACCTGTGTGGTAGCATGTGTTATGCACACGTCTGCAAACACAACGTAGCATACTGTAGTATGCGGCTTGTGTGGCCATATACCTGGCATGTGTTGGTACATTACGTGGTGTACTGTGACACCCACACCTACGGCAGTTATCATACACATATGCAAGACTGACTTACCAGGCAGCTCCAGGCTCATTGGTTGGGAGACACCCACCTCCACGATGGCAGTGAGTGTTTCTGCATGATGTTCCCTGGGTGTCCCCAGACTGGCCAGGAGCTCCTCCGTGTGTGTGAGTGGGGGCTGGGTTGGTGGCCCACCACCTGTTCCACCTTGTTCTCTTGCGATTGCAGCAGCACACTGTTTTGCATGCCGTATTAAGTCCATGCAGTGTCGGCGTATCTGCTGGTAGGTGCGGTTGTTGCCACCCACGTCGTTCACCCTCCTGCGCATATCCTGCCACAGGTCATCCCGCTGCTGTGCTTGCTGTGGAACATGGCTGAATAGCAGGTCATAGTTGTCATGGAGCAATGGTATGATTACGTCATCCTCCTGGCGGCTGAAGGCTGGCAGCCATGAACGAGGCATTATCTGTAAGACATAATGATGGTGACAGGTCACATTTACACTGATGTACTGGCATACCGCTGGACATACATTGCTATGACATGTACGGCATCTGCACAGTAATCTCTGTGATGCATCATGGCACTGACACAGCTGACGTGTTGCTGTCACACCGTTAAGCAGCGGGTATCATATCATATCTGTGTGTCAACTCATCACACTGTACACACACCATGTTGATGGTAACCTGCTGTGGACATGTGTACCTGCCTGCACCTGTGTTCATACCAGTTGGCACGTGTCCCAATGTGCACACAGTTCTACTGTTCACCTGGATGCTGTGTATATGTCGCTAGGCATCACGGACGCAGCCATTATGGACGTCAGCGGTGGCACTGCACACATACACGTGGATACCTGTACATGCATGTGTTGTGCCATGTACATCTACACAGCACTGTACAGGTGTTGGACAACCTGCCACGGCTCACCTGTATTGCACATGTGATACACATGGGACATTGTGTAATCATATGACATTAGCAGAGATGGTCATACATAGCATGTGTGCACGCACGTTGTACACACCAACACACAGCACCTGTGACACCACAAGGTGCATCAGTGCCACATTACTGCTCTGGACAGTTGATAGTGCAAGTGCCATTTGGCCATCGCACCATGTATGACTGTGATGGCACGTGCAGCCTTGCTGGACAGGGCTGCATGGTATGGCAGGGTATGTCACATACATGGCACAGGGATGTGCCCCACCTGGGGGGGTACTGATATTGGGAGGGTGGCTGTCCATTCCATATGTCATTGCTGTGTGTATATGGACATTACACATGTCTATCATCATGGTGTGGACAATGGCCTTCTGCAAGGTATGCAGCATGCTGCTTGGTGGGGGTGTGTATGGTGCATGCTGGTATCGCACATCCATGCATACACATTACCCCTGACAGGTGCTATGTGCTGTGATATTGTTCAACACAGTGCTGTATGTGCCCACACAATGATATCCCGTGCACATGGATGGTACCCTGGCCTGACATGGGTACCACATATGTCTACATCCGGTGCCTGCTGCCACCGCCATGTCAGCAGGTGCACCACACAGCACCATCCCTCCCACAGGGACCATGGTGGTGGGCACAGCATAGGTATCCATTTATGGGGACAGGGATGTTCACATAGCGGGGGCACTGATGGTATCATCCATTGGACCATACACGTATGACGCACACCTCACACACCCAGCCCATTCAGTATGTTGTTCGCAACACTGACACAGCTATACTGCTAGGCCAGGGACATTCCCAGCCGTACATACACAGATGCATGAACATCTGTCTGTGGCATGGGCTACAATGATGGTGGGGTTCAACACATACCGTGTTTGACTGTGGCTGGCGCAGATGTTCTGTGCACATGTCTACATGGTAAACCTGTTCTACTGTAGCCAGCGGTGATGTGCTGTGCACATGTCAATGCTGCACATTGTGTTGGTGTCTGTCTGTCAACAGGCCAGTGGTGGAACACGCAGGGGTATTAGTGATCAAATATGCATGCCGCCCTGTACAGCTGTACTGCTAACATCTCAGGTGCTAATGTGTCATGGACATGCACACCTTACCCGGACAGGTGGTAGTGGGTTGCCACCCGTACCCATCTCCTCTTGTGGGTTGCTATGATCCAACACCCTCTTTGTATTGTATGTTCAGTTGCACCTGTGTGGGACATGTGGGCATGCAATGCATTACTGCATACCATTGCACCCATTGCACAACATGTCACACAGGTACACTGGCAGCCATACACTTCACAGCTTGATGACGGTACAACAGGTGTTGTACACACGTAACACATATCCTGTGGGACATGGTCATATGTACAGACATGTCCAACAGTCACGTACCACTGCTACCCCTATATGACGGATATGCAGTACATGTGGCGGTACAGCAACTGTCACATGTACTCGTGCAATGCCCCCCTACCTACATGGAGTGGTACTGCCTGTGGGGGATGTGCGTCTGCATCCATGCTGTGCCCATAGCTGACAGTTGTACATCGATACGTGCAACATACCTCATTTGGTGTTCTCATGGGTGCATGTTCAACATGGCTCTGCATTGTTTGTGTCTGTCACACAGTCATTGTTGTACATGGTTTACATGCCAGCCATGGCTTACTATATGTGATTCCATGTACTTCATTGGGATACCATCATTATACATTATAACAGCGTATTCCAGCCATCACATAGCCTTCCTAGATGACACTGTTAGCCCGCCAGTAGTAGGTGTTCCGCCATCTGCACATAGGTCACACAGTATGAGGGTGGCTGACACCCATTCTGGGGACAGGGTGCTGACAGCTGTGGATGGGTGTGATGCTGTCGACAACCATGACTGCACCTGATGGTCACATCTGGATGGGTAACATTCACAACACACACCTACCTTCACGTAGTAACACATCATCTACAACAATGGACATTCCTGCCAGAACAATGTGTGCAGTATGTCTGTATGACCACTGTAGGCACCACTGGTGACCCCCAGCATGGCAGCCAACAGCACCGGTGTATATCCCGCAGAACCATGGGTTACACCATTCACAACACACCTGTCTCGGATGACCCTGTTGTGGATCACAGTGCAGTTCCACACATCATGTTACACTAGGCATCATGCACTGATATGTTGCGGACGTGTGAACAGCTGTGCAACTCAACATATGCACACATGACACATCACCTGGTACAACATATCTCTCATACAGTGTGTTATTGTGACCGCCCTGTGATGGCATTACACAGGCTATGTGTACTGGGACATGTGATGGCTCACCGGTGTATTCACCCACTGGGTGTGTGTCTAGCCAAGCGTACAGTAGGCAGTGGTCTGAACACAGGGACACTGTACATTGCCCTACTGTGTCACTGCAACTGTTGCCTATGCTCATACTGTACTTATACAGGCATGTGGTATCTGACCGCTATGACAGTCCTGGTCGACCACACTGCTGTGGCACACATGACCTGCGGCCATCTGCCTGGGGTGTGGAGCACACATGTACATCTTCACATGCTATACTGCCTCTGTGGCGGTGTCACATGACTGTCTCCAGCAGGGCTGTAACAGGCAGGCATGGCATGGGGTCATGTGGGGCAATGCTTGCATCTTCCACTGTGCTGCACACAAGCAAGGCACACACACTAGTGCACCACTCACATTTATCTGCAGTGACTGGGACCTGCCTCCATGCTCTGTGCAGCATGCCTGCGAGTACAGATTGTACACGGATCATACCTCCCAGGCACATACCTGGACTGCAACACACACAGGTGAGGGGATCTCACATCACACAGTGTTTTGCACACATCCTGGATAGTTGCCGAACACAATGCATCATAGGTGCTCAATGTGCAGATACCCATGTTTGTGACTGCTAGACACATTGTAACATGCAACAGAGTTGACATTGTACACCACAGGTTACATGCTGTCTGTGTTGTTATGCTGTACATTGGGCTTCAGACAGCTGATACTGCCATGTGCTGACAGCAACCCACACTTCCCTAGAATGGACACCCATGTACCTACACATGCTTGAGGCATGCACTCCACCCAGCTGGCTGACACATTACACAACACATACCATAACTACACTACCCTCAGCATGCACAATACCTCCATGTGTCTGGTGTGTTGCACCTGGGGTTATCCCCCCTTTGGTGGATGAACACATATGCTTCACGGCCCTGCTAGCCACACCCTGGACATACACCTATCACAGCATACACGGAACATGTGTACTACAGCCAGTACTACTGATGTCTGCTGACAGCAGTTGTTAATGGCATGACACCCCGGCAGATGGACAGTGTACATACATATGCTGACACATACCACAGTGCACTTCCGTAGCATGTACACAATGGTAGGGACCATGCTATTCCACACAGAGACATGGCGGTACTGACCTTTTCACAGATGCCACGGTGGTGGTCATGTTTCATGCACATCTGATGTATGGGCACATGTGCAGGCTGTTGCACGGTGGTGTATATTCACATGTGTGGGGTGCATCACTTGTCAGCCATGGTGGGTCCTCGAGGTCCATCACATGCTCCAAGGCTAGCTACCTACACATGACTGCCGCACATTGCAGTGTGGGGCCTCAGGCAGTGTGGTGGTATGTCTGTGTTGTTTGGCTACATCCACATTCAATGTCACATACAATAGTCACCCAGGCATTGCAGACCGAGATAATGTTGGCAACGTGCCAGGCAATGGTGTACTTACCAACAATACACACTCTCACTCACTATAGGGTTGCAATCCATACATGGACATCATAGTGTCCCTGTGGACACATACATGGTACTGACATGCACACGTTATGTCCTGGGACACTGGCCCGATGTCACCTTCCGATGTCCCTAGCTGTTATGTCCCACCGACCTGTTTGGTATGTGTCTCCGCACCAGCCCACTATATTCACTGCTAGCCTGTTGTCGGACATTGTGTACCTTGACCACCGCACAGCCGCATCTCTCGCACTAACCATGGGTGGCACTGCATTGCACGTGTGGGACTGCATTCATACACCCATGACTGGACCATTCTGAATGGCACTGGGGCACATCCTCACGAACGTGCTTCACACACACATTGATGGCCTCCATGCCATTCCTGGCACCCTTGTTGGGCTTGTGTGTGCCACAGCACGCCACATACACATGCTGGCCACCTGTCGTACCATTGCATGGGCGGTTGGGGTGGTACAGAGGCCAACACATCAGACGTTGTCCTCACATTGCCCTTCAGCACCATTCCACATTCTGGTATTGGCAACGTACACATCCACCTGCACATCATACCCTGTGTCTCAGGATGTTAGGCTATATGACTCCTGGACAGGACACACAGTGGTGCAAGCATATCATAGTACCTACTACATGTCAGGTACATATGGCATTACACAGTCCTCAGTCATGGGGCCCCTCATGTTCACTATTTGCTTACATACACAACATGCTGTCACAGAGTACTGTCCATGCCTAGATATCCCACACCTACATACCTGGCGCCATTATAGCTCCGCCAGCTCATACCGATGATGACCATATGGGTGTCAGTGTGGCAGATACATCATGTGGGTGTCATGGCATCAGGATGCATGACACATGGTGCATGCACATCACCTTTGCATAGCAACATTCACCCACTGACTATCACATGGATACTGGCCCAGTACATACATATCACATTGTACATGGTTGCTGTACACACATATGCCCCACACGGTCCTGTGGTTACCGTATTCCACTGTGGCATGGATACACTTCTGCAGGGCCACACCTATCTGTACTGTGTGTGATGCTGGTACATAGGTAGCCATTGTACCTGTGGCATACACACATCTACACACAGTCAAGGGTACAATACCACATTTATGGTGTACCTTCCACAATGGCTACAACTTTACATGGCACAGCATTGTCATGCCACGATGTGTACCAGGCTCGGATGGTTTACATATGCGGCTGACAGACGGAAAACACATCTGTACACATCTGCATACCACATACACAGGGGTATCTTCTGCTCTGACACAGACCATGTCCTCCGCATTACTGATGCATATACTCCTCATACATGACAATTGCGAGGGGCAGTGTGAACGGACTGCTCATGGATATGTGCACACATGCCAAACTGCATGGGCTGGGCTTCTGTGTTACTTCTGCAGACACAACACACACCATGCTGTGGAACATAGGTCCTGTGCACATCCCACAGGGACACACAGTGGCACTGTTCATGTGATGGCTCCCTTGCTGTTTGAGTAACACGTAGTCATGGTACCACCACAGCAGCAGTACTGTGTAGACATGCAGTTGACACCCGCCTCTGCTGTTCACAGAACACTACCATGGGGAGGTGACACTACCGTGTACACTGCACATGTGTTTACACATGGACCTGCCAGACTTCATTGTTGCCCACGATGCACCTGCTACAGATCGTTTGGGCATGGTTACTTGGTGTTCCTTCCATTTCGGATGGCTATGATGCTACTACTCTGTCCCATACCTACAGGCCATATGTATCCTGTTATTGTACATACCAATAGGCAATACCTCCATTATGCATGATATGCCTGTGATACTGTGTATAATGTCTGTCATATCCACCATGACAGCTTTACATTACACATAGTTGACATAGTATCCCCTACTGCAAGGCATACGTGCACGTCGGGCGCACATTACGTATGACATCGACGGTATATGCCCATACACATGTGTGCTGTGACAGTATACATACATGTCCTATCCCCTGCTATGGCACTTCCTTGTTGGACATCCACTGCCAGCATTGGCGTGTGGTCTGGCATTGTTCTCTGTAATGCCCCCCTGTGGCAGCCCTTGTGGTGTCTCGGCTGTGTACATGATGTCCCACTGCTGTGCACACGGTGTCCACAGTCATTGGTATGCTCAGCAGGATAGCACTACATAACCACCTTTCACCACTCTCTGCATTATGGACAAGTGTCATTACTTACAAACACCATTCCCATACAGTACAGCTTCTTCATACACATCATGCGTTACACACCCGTACATATCGTGTCTTCTACATACCTTGTCGGTGTTTCGTTCCGTGTTTCATTCCGTGTATCGGTATTCCTATTTATTACTCTTTCGGTTGTACACTGCTGGTTCGGTATGAGCATACGGTTTGAATATCCTGGGAGTCATCCTTATATCCGTCGATACCTGCAACATGTGGGTTCATCCCACCAATTGCTGTTCCTCAGTGTGTAATTGTGCGCATATCACCTGTGTGTCTACTCCATTCGGACATTACGCATCGTAACTGGGGTATGGTTGGATTCCTCACCTGGGCGTTGGCTATTTGCCCTACCTTCCTGGAGATGGTCTGTATTGTGTTATGTTATGTGTAACTGCAGCCGCTATGTGTGGCGACAGGTACATTTCGCAGTGGTGTTAGCCGTGGATTGTGTGTGTTGGGTATAGTATTTGGTTCGACATGTGGGTGTCCCTGTCCTGACAACGTCTGTTGATGGCGTTTTGCATTCGGATGTGTAACATGGCTGTTGTATTCCTTTAAACAACGCATGCAAGTATGCATCCGCTTTTGATTGTGTTTCCCACGCGAGATGTTGCGGTTATGCAGATGTCATTGACTGCCTGTATGTTTGTGCTGCTATTACGGCTTGTATCCCTTTAATATGTACGATGGGGGATATCGGAGCTTGTAGGTGACAGATACGGGTTGTGGGCCTTGCATCTCTACATACACGGTATGGTTGTCTGTGTGCTCCATCCCTGCCTGGGGAGTTGACAGTTAATTGTCTGTTGGTCTGGGAGTGTAGGTTGTGTTGTTGTCATGTGGTGTTGGTATCGCCTGCGTGTGTGCATCATGCATGTATTCCTCCATCACATCTGTGGTATATCAGCGGTTGTTTGTACGTGACGACTATCCCTTGTCATTCTGTCCCAGATATTTACAGTCATTGTGGTCCTGTTCTTGGGATGGCCTGTTTGCCAGTGGTTGCCACCTATTCAGGTGGGGATTGCTTGTTTGACACTTGTAGAACACACAGTGGTGTTTATGGGCCGATACGTGGCCACGGTCAGTACTGAGGTAGCACATACGTATTTCCGCGGTACATACCTATTGCTGTGTGACTTTGCCGACGTATCGCTTTGCAATTAGCATATCGGTGTCATACATACGGTCATGATTAGTACATACGTCCTTTCCATTTCCTGTGGGGTATATTCCTGTGCTACAATCTGTGACATTGTCACTTTGTATCGTTTATCGCCACACACCCTAGCCAGGGTGGGGCTCTCACTACTACTTTGGGACTACTGGTGTACATATGCCTGTGGCTAATGTACCGTATGCCTACACATATTATTTCACTCTGCCTCTAACATGGCACCAACATACACATATTACGGACACACACATTGCACTCGCTGGCGACACACACGGCACCCTCACCGCACACATACACATACTACGGCACTCACGGGGACGGTTGCACACAGTACCTGCGTGGGCCGTGTCACCGGCGGCGGTGTCTACCTCCCCCCTCATATCATCATAGTATTACCCGCGCATGTACTGTTACTGTACTGTGGCCTGGCGATCATTCCGACTCACGGTTATGCATTTCGGTATGTTGCCCTTTCCATGGTTGGCGGTATCCTCTTCTGTTAAACCTCCCGGATGCTCAGGTTGTCGTTTTACTATGTATACTATGTGCAGATATCGCATGTTACATCTCTGTCACCTTACATCCCTCTGATTCCCTGTCTTACCTGTAGTACTTATATGTATATGTGTACATATATTTCTATATATGTAATTATATCTATCTACATATATGTATATGCACATTATTGTAGTTTTTGTATGTACCTAATTTTTGTCTGTATTGGAGCTTTTCTCCCCAGGACTCCATTGAAAACGGGTTCTTTTTGCCCAATGGACTATCCTGGTAAACCAACTGCAAATAAATAAATAAATAAATAAATATGTATACACCTTGCGGCGAACGTGGCAGCATACAGCAACACCATCTACTGTAGGACCCACGTACGGTTCAGGTGTTGGCGTTCCATGCTCCACTGGCTGTTGGGTGTACAGTGTTTGGGGACTGCCTATGTTGGAGTCACACATGGGGCCACCCATACGGTACACTTTACAGGTGGTCATGTTTGTGTGCCGTCCATTTCACTGTGTGTGCAGGTAGGGAGGTAACAGTCCATGGGGCCTACGCTGTCAGAGTATGTGCTGTACGTTCCCTCTTTGCCAGGGCATAGGCATATTGGGTACGCCTCCGTCTGCCTACTGGGGCTGGCACAGTGTGTTCATGGTCCTGAACCCTCTGTGCCTGGACTGGCCTTGGCAGTTGTGGTGGGCTTTGTGGCCCTTCACCATTATGTCCCTGCAGCAGCTGCTTCTGCAGGATCATATTATGTAGCATGGCACATGCTATGAATATGTGGGCACATGTGCCTGGAGAGTACTGCAGGGCTCCACCGGATGTATCCAAGCACCGGAACCATGATTTCAGCATCCCAAACACACGCTCTATGATTATTCTGGTTTGTGCGTGTGCCTCATTATGGCGTTCTTGCATGTGTGTGTGTGCATTTCTGATGGGAGTCATCATCCACAGCTCCAGTGCATAGCCAGCATCCCCACAAGGTGGCCTTGTGGGATGTCCCCCCTGGCGAATACCTGGTACAGCTGTGAGGCATGCCAGATATGGGAGTCGTGGTAGCTTCCAGGGCTGCCAGCACACACATCCATGATAATGCCCTGCGCATTGCACATGACCTGGCAATTGATGGAGGGAATCCCTTGCGGTTTATGTAGCGTCTACCCTGCTCCCAGGTGGTGACTTGATTTGTATGTGCGTACAGTCTATCGCACTCCAGTACCTCCGGTATTGTGCCACACGGTGGAAGTGGCATATTGCTAGCCAACTCCTCCTGAGATCTGGGGAAGTATATATGCTCATTGGCATGTGGTAACATGGCATCCAGAAACTGGTGTAGTACCCTGGATGCTGATGCCTGTGAGATGCCCATTATATCCCCAGTTGGCCTTTGAAAGGTACCTGTGGCCAGTATTCGCAAGCTTACACATACCTTTGTGTCCACTGGGATGGGCTCCCCTCTGTTGTTTCTTGTTCTCAGGCGTGGCTGGCACAGCTCCACTATTTGCTGTAACGTGTCCCTATCCACCCTGTAACGCTCTACTATCTCCAGGTCTTGTAGCCCCTGGTAGGTTACCCTTGGTCTGAACACTCTCCTTCTCCTCTGAGGCCTACGGTAGTTGTCGGCACCCTCCTCCACAACACCGTCTGTCTCTAACACATGCTGATGGATCACGGCCACGGCAGCACCCAACATGTACATTTTAAAAGTTCCCCGTGTGTTTACACCTATGGTGCGGCATTTGGGAATACACGGCTGTGTGTTGTGTGCATTCACACTTTATACTGTTGTGCTGTACACCCGGTGATGTCATAGGGTGTGTCTGTGTGGCCGTATCTGGGGATTATCTTCCGTGTTTTACCATTGGCACTGCAACGCTGTTGCCTCTTGTGTTGCATTACTCTTGCCTGCAATGGATTACCTTTCGACCTTCCCTTACTATTTCTGCACATTGCACCTACTATTTCCTGGCATGCATCCTGCAGAGCCCTGTCATGTGCAGTTTCTGGGACATGGCATATCGTGCGTTTTGTGTGCCGCCGCTGTTGTGCTGCCTATCTGCTTGGCTCTGCTGTGTCAGGTCTTCACTCTTTGCAATCTGCTACCTCCCCTACTTTCTTTGCATTCATATGCCTCCCCTATCCCGTTTTGCTGGTTTCTGCATGCAGAGTTGTCAGCTGCCGCCGATTGGCCTTCGTGCGTTGATTAGTGTTGATTGCTCATTACTACTCCAATTACACTGCTTCCGCATTTCCTCATATTCTCAACATCACCTTCCTGTTTCCGATGTTATTTGCGGGGTGAGCATCACATGACTGGGTTAAGGGAACGTAGTCATCCTCGTGCACATGCACCTCTGCGCGCATTGTGTGCTCTCAGCTCAACTATTTCCCCACACGCCAGTCCTGCAGCTGTGATGTGCAATGTACAGCCCAGGTTTGCTGAGATCCAATGTGCTTCTTCCTACAGTGGCACACCCCTCTGCAGGTGGCATGTATTCCCTCTGAGCCACTCCTCGGTGTATTACCGCTGCGCCGTTTGGTACAGCCTTACGGCGGGGTTTTGCGATTCAGTATTATCTGCCTCATTTGCATGGCATTGACTACTAATTCATAGTTACCACGCCGAACACTGCCGCGAGTCCTTGGCAACCCTTGCACCGTGGTTGTGGCTTTCCATGCATACCATGGTGTATTGTGGCTGTGAAGCTGATGTGTATTACGCTGCTGTTTTATAACATTGTCATATTATTTCATTGTTTTGCACCTTCCGCAAACATGTCCTGGGGTTCTGCTGTGAGTTTCTGTGGACATACCATTTATGTTATTATTTACATGTTGTGCATGTTTTCTTTTGACATTCTCTGTGTATTTCGCCATTGGCATATGGCAACAGTGTGATACCTGACGCTGACAGCCTTCCGTTACTCCTATGTTATGTTTGGGAAAATGTAAACCGTTTTTTTTTGGTTTACATTGCCATGGCCTTATGCTACGCCTGCGCCACTTCGTGGATCGCTATATGCCTTCATTTGCATGGTGCAACACCGCACATGGGGTGTTTAGCATACCTACACCAGGGGCGGCGCAGATCCGGCGCACGCCGGTAGTGCACGTGGGATTGGATCGTACCTGAATCGCTCGGCGGCCATATTTGGTGTTGTAACACCTACGCTATGCGTGCGCCTGGCGCAAGGTTCATGAATCCCAGGGACTGTGTTTATTGTGACTTATAAAATTGAGTTTAAGACCTAGAACCTAAAGAATACTGCTACAAATAGTTTGTGCTGACGAGTTTGCAATTTATATTTCTTTCATAACCCCTATGGTTCCAGAAATATGAACATTTGTTAGTTTGATTCTGTCAAAAGGCTTGGAAAACAAAGAATTGGAAGTTACAGTGCAAACATCCTGAGCTGCACTGGACTGAATGAGTTAAAATCTGCATCTTGTGGACATCCTAAAGACAGAACTACATATTTGAGACATCACTTGCCAAAATCCTCTGAGACCTTTCCATCTCTGTCCCTGCATCCAGCACAACAGTATGAAACTCTTTGGAAGTGGTATTGTCTTTGAGCAGGGCCAGAAGCTCCTGCATCTCTGTAAGTGGTGGTGCAGTAGATGTACCACAACCTGTAGTAACCTGCTTCTGTGCTATGATCTATTCTCTGTTCGTGGCATTGTGAATCATGTCATTGGCTCTCTGCAATACTACAGAATAGCTGAGGGCCAGGCCTGGCTACTGGCAGCATTCACATCCAGAACAACCTGTTGCCAGACACATTCATGGAAAGGGTTGGTGGAAATCTGCAAAACAATGATCCATCTATCACAGAGATGGAAGGCCTGCAGTACCAGCTAATTTTCAGCCTCAGTTAGCTGAGGCATAGGGCACGGTTTGCCTGTAGCTGATCATGTGTCAGTCAAATCCTTGTTAATATGGAAAACACTGCAATTGGCAGCCATGGTTGCATACAACTAGTATTCAATATACCATGTATAAGAATGCTATGAATAGGAGCTAAGTCACATTTTTCCTAGGGCCTGACAGCAAAATAGGTTTACCGACCAAACAAAAAGAGCCATTTTTTTTCTATTTTTTTTCATATTTTTTTTATTTTTTTAATTTAAATTTTAATTTAAGACATTTATTTCAGATTTTATAGCACAAGCACTGGTGGCCTTTTACTAAACAAAATGCGTTTATACCATAACATTGACAGCTTAGGTTGTTGAATCCTAAAACATCGAAACCTAAGCATCGAAAGCTAACAGCAAATGGCAACATCACCAAATTCTTTCCTCGGGAAAGAATTTGGGTGGCTATCCATAAACACACCCAAACATAGTGGGGGCTTCACCCCCATACCCTCCTATACCCCTAACTAAATATACCAACTCCAAGATCGCTCTACATTGAAGAAAGGGCAAATCCCACATAACGGCCACAAAACTACCCATTTCAGACTTTTTCAACCATAAAAGGCCACTCAAATTACTGTTATTATAATCCACAAATATCTGTACTAAACACTTATGGGGACTTCATTGATTGTGCACATCACATGTCTGATTGGGATAAAAATGGCCACAGTAAAGTGTTCCAATTTGTTTTACACAAATGCATACTATTATATGGTGAGCATTTTTTAAAAGTATAGGAGGTGTTCAGAAATAAATGACAAATTTGCATGAAATAGTCACTGTCAAATGTGCATATTGGAGTTGATTTAGAGACAAGAAGCATGATACAGTTTACTTTGTAGATGTTTAACACTATGTTCATTTGTCTTTAGATTTACTGGCTTATTGCTATTCACAGCTTAACATACATATTCTGCCTGCCCTCTCTATCTTCTAAATCCCTTGCTTTCTCAGCCTTCCTCTACTTATTTTCTTTACTGCTCCTAGCCCTTCACATTCTTTCATCCTTTCTCAACTCCTACACTTCCTTATCTAGCCACTCCTTTTGTTAATGTTTTCTCTGTCTTTTTCTTTACAGTTATCTTCATAGTGAACTGTGAGCTTACATCACTGGGTCTGCTACCTACCCCAAACTACTTTATTCGGCCACAAAAACTTTCCTGTATTGCAACTGATCCTTTTTTTCTGTTTTGCCCTCTAAACCAAGAAGACCACCAGCAGTGTATCTCTTAACTGATTTTCACCATTATTTTGTACTTGTAATGTTCAGGTTTTAAAGAGCGTATACTGTCTGATGCTAGAGACCAAGCCCCCCAATCCAGTTTGTCTGTTTAACCTCTTCTTTTCCTTATTTTTTTCTTCTTAAACTAGTACTGTATTAAAGCAGGCTTTCATCAAGCTACTTACTTGTACTGTGCAAATTAATCTGACTAGTGCCCTGATAACCAGGACCTCTGGGCTACAAAGTGACTGATTGTTTCTTTTTTTGGCCTGGTCTGCCTCGTGGTTGCAACCTGCTCCATTCACCTTCACTTCACTTGGGCTCACTCCACTCATTACCTACCCCCATTCCCACCCACCCAATTTCAATTACTTTTATAGGTTCATGGGTAGGTACTAGGCTATCAGCTAAGGGCCTAAGTAAGCCTAGCCAACAAGGTTCCCTGGCTTATGCCACCCAAGAAAGTTAATCTCCTGTGCCCCTGTCAATCAGAGTCACAGAAGTAATTCCCAGGGTGCATGCAGCTGACAGTAACCTTTTCCTTGTTTAGCCTGATGAGTGGGACATCAGTGTGCCTGATTATAGAGTCACTTGTGACTAGTGTGTTGGGTACGTTGTTTTGCATTATGGGCTGTGGTTTATTGGCACACTGAGTCTGTGGGCTATGTGTCATTTGGGTTGTGTTTGGGGGTGGAGATTGCTTGCGTTTCTACTTTGGAGGTCTCTGTTGCTTGAGCAGATTATTATTGTGAGCCTCTGTGAATGTTGTTGTGTTTCTATGTGTGGATTTTGTTGTCATAGGTTTAGTGAGACTATGTGATGAGTGTGGTGTGGTGCAAGTGTTTACCTTCTCCTCTTGACTGTCAAGTTGAGTCTTGGTTGGAGAGAGCTTTACCTCCAGCTTGGCTAGATAAGTGCATCTCTCACAGGTTGTGTGTTTGGTGGTAGGAGGAGAGGGTTGTCTGTGTACTTGAGGCAATTGCTACATTGCCCCAAGATGCCCAGATTCATCAGATAGACAGGAGAGAACACTGGGAGCTGACCCTTGGACATGTCTGAATAAAAAACTACTTACCTCCAGACAAGTGAGGAAAGTGAGTATAAGAGCTATTTTTCTCTAAGCAAGTGAAGAAAGTAAGTACAAAAACTGTTTTCCTCTTGGTAAAGAGGAAGGTTGAATGCTGTAGTAATTTGTAGCTTATTTAGTCCTAACAACAAGTTCTGAACAAGTGCTGAGCACGAATAAGCAAATTCAAGTTCTAAAACTAAGAATCTGTACTTGGATCTTGTGGTATTTCCTTTTCAGCCACTCCCCCTCCCTCCTCCTCTTCCCAGTATATTCCACCAATCACCTTCTCCTACTCTTTAACCTACTACTCCCACCCATCTCTTCACTTAATTTCTCTCTAACGACCCTGTTTAAAGCATAATACTCAGCCTACCTTCTCACCCCATAGTCACGTTTTTCTCTAGCATACTCTTTACATTCAACTTTCCTACCTCTCTTACCTTCATGAATGATACATCTAATATTTTATTTAACACCGCTTTCCTTCCTATCAATATCGACATCCTATCACCTCTCTCTACCTAATCTTTACCTACCCCATTCCCCCCACCCCCATTTCAATTACTTTTATAGGTTCATAGGTAGGTACTAGTCTATCAGCCAAGGGCCTAAGTAAGCCTAGCCAACAAGGTTCCCTGGCTTATGCCACCCAAGAAAGTTAATTTCCTGTGCCCCTGTCAAGCAGAGCCACAGAAGTGATCCCTGGGGCATATTTCCTATTTCCCATCCACTCATCAAGATTCTTCTTGAAGAGTGCTAATGAGGAACTTTACTTAACATCGATGGGTAGCTTGTTCAGAGTATAGGAAATCTGTTTGACAGGAATCTATCCCTCCAACATGTCCTGTTTATTGTGGTGACAAGGTTTAGGACCCTAGAGTGTGTAGTTCAGAGGGATTGGGATTTCTTTAGGTGTAGCATGTCCAACAGCTCTGGGTTTAACAGAGCTTTATATGTTAGGCAGAGATCTCCTCGGAGTAGGTGATATGCTACAGAGTAAAGCTGGAGTTTTTTGAGATGGTCAGTGTAGGGCATCTATTTGAGGCCAGTAATCCTCTTTGTGAGGTACTTCTGTGGTCTTTCCCTGCTGCTGGAGATGTCTTGTGAGGTACATTCCAAAAGGGGCATTGTACTCTATAATGGGTCTAATGAGTGCCAAGTAGAGGGGAACAATGACCTTTTTTTCCTGGATGAGAACCCTTTTGTGATGAGGTGTGCCACATAGAAGGATTTCCTGACTACTGTTGCGATGTGATTATCAAAGGAGAGACTACTGTCCACTTGGGTCCCAAGGTCTTTTATCACACATTCAGCATTAAGTAGACTGCTGTTTATGTGAGAGTTCATGGGTACAGAGTTTTTACCAAAGGGGATGACAATGCACTTTTTGGCATTCAACTTGAAGCCATGCCTCTGACACCAGGCATCTGTCTCAGTGAGGCCCTTCTGTAGGATGTCCACAGCATTTGGGGACTCGACTATGGCCCCTAGTTTGCAGTCACCTGCGAATGTCATTAGCCCAAGACCTTCTGTGTTAGCCTGTACTTCAGAGAAGTAGATACCAAACAGGAGAGGTCCCAGGACTAAACCCTGTGGTACTCCACTTGTCACTGGTTTGAAGTCAGATTTGGAGTCTGCAACTATTACAGTGTGGGTTCTGTCAGTGAGCCAGTTGGTAACCCATCTTGTGACATAAAGATTTATACCTAGTTTAGTGAGTTTAGCTATAATTCCAGAATAGGGGATATTGTCAAAACCCTTGGCGAGGTCAAGAGAGGCTGTATGAACCACCTTACCCTCATCTACACCTTTGGTGACTGCCTCAAAAAAGTTGATAAGGTTCAGAAGGTATGATCTGCCTTTCACAAACCCAACCTGGGTGGGGTCCAGAGTTTGGAGGTTGCCAATGTCTTTGTTTATGAGTTCCATGATGATATGCTCCATGGCCTTGCAGACCAGGCTTGTCAGGCTAATAGGGCGATAGTTCCCAGGATCAGTGGTGGCTCCCCCTTTGTGGAGTGGGATAACTGTTGCTGTGTGCCATTCAGTGGGCACAAAGCCTGATGTGAGACTAGGATTGAACATGGTACTTAGGTAGGGAGCCAGTTTGTTCTGAAGCTCGTGTAAAACGCAGCCTGGGATGTTGTCCGGTCCCATGGATGCTGTGTTTTTGGTTTTAGAGAGTGCAGCTTTTACCTGCATAGATGTGATTACAGGGACTCTGCATTCTTCCTGTATAGATATGGGCCCTTTAGGGGGTGAGAGGAGAGTAAAGTTAGCACTGAACCTATCTGCCAGGATATTGACAATATCAGTTGGCTCTGTAATTTTCATGTCGTTGTGCAGTAACTCAGAGCAGATCTGGGTGTAGCCATTGAGATTCTTAACATAGCTATAGAATGCTTTTTGGCTGCCCTTAGAATCAGTGGTGATTTTGTTTTCATAGCTAGCTTTGGAGGATCTTATAAGGGATCTCAGCTTCTTACTGAGGCTGACCAGAGAGCTCCTCCACTCATGTGAGTTTGCTCTCTTTTGCAACAGTTTCTTAGTTCTGTTGTAGAGTTTGTTTATGGCATGGGACCACCAGTTTGGCTTCCTTTTTTTGGAGGACAGCTTCTTGGTTCTGTTTGAGATAGCACGATCCATGCACTCATGTAAGTGGTTATAGAGTGCATTTGTGTAGGATTCAGCAGTCGTAACTATATTGTCCATCTACATGGGTGTCATGACTTTCGCCACTTCTGTCTTAAGAAGCATGAGGTTAGCTTTGGAGAAATTTTTTATCATGGTTTCTATAATGGTGGGTGGGGGCAGAATGCAGATATCTAGGGTGATTAGCTTATGGTCAGATCTGACCAAAGATGAGTTGACTTCAGATGTGGAACACCGGTCACTCATGTTGGTAATGACTAGGTCTAGGATATTGTTGCCCCTGGTGGGAGTGTGGATAAGTTTATCCAGGGCACTGGAATTTATGAATTCCTGAAAGTGTTGAGTGAAGGAATTGGTGCATGAGTAGTTTTCCCAGTTAATGGTGGGGTAGTTGAAATCGCCCATTATTAGGGTGTTTGGTTGAACCCTAATATTTTCCAGTACATCAAGAAAAGAGGAGTGAGAATCCTGGGACATGGTGGGGGATCGGTAGCAAGCTACAATTTGGATTGCAGTTTTGCACAGAGTTAATTGCACTTGGATAACCTCGGATGCATTATGCTGCGCAACTAGCCTGGAGGTGTGGATATCCTTAATGAATATGGACACTCCTTCACTTTTGGTGTTCTGGTCCAGGTTAGATGGCAGAAAAGTGTGGTATGAGTTATAAATTGATAATGCAGGGATGCTCACTAGAGCCTTTAACCAGGTCTCAGTCACTGCACAGATATTGATGTTCTCCATTTTAAGGAGTGCCTCGAGTGAGTGCATTTTGAGATTTAGACTTCCAGCATTGAGTAGCATTACCCTCAGTTTTTGCTTGCCTGTTTCTGTTACAGTGGTGAACTTGTCATTTGAACCTTGCCTAAAAAAGGCACTATATGGGTGGCAAGGCCCTTAGCCAGTATCCACAATCCCAGGGGTGACAGGTGCAAGCCATCTCTGGCAAAGCATTGTGGTCTGTCAACCATGTCATCCCAGGCAGACAGATACTGGATCCCCTTAGAATTACAACAAAAGCTTAGCCAATTGTTGAAGTCAATCATTTTGTCCTTGTACTGCGGTATCATTCTGGGTGATGGCAGGATGCTACTCAGGGCTAGGGTCATACCTGCCTGGGCTACAAGATTTGAGAGCTCTTCCATGTCTCTTTTCATGTAGTCCAGGGAGGTACATCTCAGGTCATTCACACCAACATGGACAATGACAGAGTCATATTTGTACTTGTTCTGGAGTGACCTGAGTGCATGGGTTATGTGGTGGATCCTGGCACCCGACAGGGAGCTGACAGTAACCTTCTCCTTGTTTAGCCTGGTGAGTGGGACATCAGTGTGCCTGAGTATAGAGTCAGCTATGACTAGTGTGTTGGGTGCATTGTTTTGCCTTATGGGCTGTGGTTTATTGGCACACTGAGTCTGTGGGCTATGTGTCATTTGGGTTGTGTTTGAGGGTGGAGATTGCTTGCATTTCTACTTTGGAGGTCTCTGTTGCTTCAGCAGATTATTATTGTGAGCCTCTGCAAATGTTTTTATGCTTCTATGTGTGGATTTTGGTGGTGTAAGTAAGTTTAGTGGGACTATGTGATGAGTGTGGTGTGGTGCAAGTGTTTACCTTCTCCTCTTGACTGTTAAGTTCAGTCTTGGTTGGAGAGAGCTTTACCATCAGTTTGGCTAAATAAGTGCATCTCTCACAGGTTGTGGTGTTTGGTGGTAGGAGGAGAGGGGTGTCTGTGTACATGAGGCAATTGCTACCTTAACCCAAGATGCCCAGATTCATCAGATAGACAGGCAAGAACACTGAGAGGTGACCCTTGGACATGCCTGAATAAAAAACTACTTACCTCCAGACAAGTGAGGAAAGTGAGTATAAGAGCTATTTTTCTCTAAGCAAGTGAGGAAAGTAAGTACAAAAAACGTTTTCCTCTTGGTAAAGAGGAAGGCTGAGTGCTGTAGTAATTTGTAGCTTATTTAGTGCTAACAACAAGTTCTAAAGTGCTGAGCATGAATAAGCAAATTCAAGTGCTAAAACTAAAAATCTGTACTTGGATCTTGTGGTATTTCCTTTTCAGCCACTACCCCCTCCCTCCTCCTCTTCTCAGTGCATTCTACCAATCACCTTATCCTACTCTTTAACCTACTACTCCCACCCATCTCTTCACTTAATTTCTCTCTAACGACCCTGTTTAAAGCATAATACTCAGCCTACCTTCTCACCCCTTATTCACAAGTTTGTCTCTAACATACTCTCTACATTCAACTTTCCTACCTCTCTTACCTTCACGTACCTGATATCTGTCCCTCTCCCTGTCACGGTTCTTGTGAAAATTATACATCTAATCTTTTATTTAACACCGCTTTCCCACCTCTCAATATCCACATCCTATCACCACTCTTTACATGACCTTTACTACAGCCCTACCCTTCCTAACCAATATTATCATATCTCTAAACTCTACTCTTTCCCCTTATCACCCTCTCTCTTCTCGCATCACACTGCCCATGTCTACAAAATAAAATACTCATTTTCACTTCTTCTCCCCCAAAAACCTAAAATTAGACATTTCTTTCTCAACACTCATCTCATCAGATCTTCTGCCTTCTTATTTAATTTGCTTCACTCAGGTGATATTCATCCCAGTCCTGGCCATGACTCACTCCATACTCATCATTTCTGTCCTGTAGCTCCTTCCTCCTCACAAATCAACCCCCAACTATATACTACCACAACCACTAAAAACCTTAAAATTTTTGCTCTTAACATTTGCAGCATCCTTAGCAAAGTCACTGAATTCCATTCCTGGATATCACTCCACACTCCTGATATTCTACCCATCCCTGAAATGTGGCTTAAACCTCATATATCTAATAGTGAAATCTTATGCCCTGGTTACAATATCTTCCAGCATGATAGACCTTCAAATAAAGGCTGAGGGGTAGCTATACTCTACACTGAGCATCTCTCCCTCCATCCCCTTCCTTTCATTCCCCCCATGCTTTCACCCAGCCAAAAAACTCATTGCCAACTGTAATCTAAACAATTGTAAAAAAAAATCGCAATTGCTTCCATGTATATTCCCCCCTGGTAACAACATTGTTACCCTAGAACTTTTCCTTGCTTGGATCTCTCAAACCATCTCCTATGAAACCATCATTCTAGGTGATGTCAACATCGACTGGAACATTCTGTCGTCCACCTCCCCCACCACAAGCATTAACCTATATAACTTTTCACAACTTATTAGCTCCACCAACCAACAATCTAATACTGGCTATACTCTTGACTGGATTCTTACCTCCCACCCCAATTGCTATCATAACCCCTCTATTCTACCTGACTCACTTAGTGATCACTTCCCAACTTCTATCCAGCGCCACTGCTTCCACCCATCTAAAGCACACACATACAGAGACTGACGTAACCCATCTAAGTTTGACCCAAATATATTTAATCAATATCTCTTTTCTATCAACTGGTCATTCATTCCTTTTTGACCTCCCTCTTGCAGAAGTGGTCCAAAAATGTAACACCATATTTCTCAACATTCTAAACTCCTTGGCCCCAATCAGGAAAATAAGGGTTAAAACCAACAATGCTCCTTGGATAACCAAAGACACTCTCTCAGCCATGCAGAGAAGAGACAGTGCTTGGAAATCCTGGCATAAGCATAAAACTACAGTCAACCTCCCGCTCTATAGAGAACTTCAAAATGTAGCTAAAAACAAATCAACCTTGACAAAAAGACATTTTATCTTAATCAACAAAAGAACCCTCATTCCAACCCCAAAACATTCTAGACTTCTATCAAGAAACTATTACACCTAGGTAATCTTTCACCCCCCCAACCCCTCCCATTACTCGACATCACTCAAAACTGCCACTCTACTGAATAATGTTTTCATTAACTCCATACAGAACATAGTTAAACCTAATCCCAGCCCTATCCCTGACACACACCCCCCTCCCGTTCTACTCCTTTCTCCATTAAACCAGTCTGCACCTCCAATATTCGGTCACTTCTCAGTAAGCTTAAACCCTGCTCCCCATCTGCTGATAATTTACCACCCCTTTACCTCAAGTTAGCAGCACCCTCCATTGATTATCCAGTCTCCATACTTATTAATCGTCCTATACAAGAAAGCCTTGTCCCTGCTATATGGAAGAAAGTCTATGTTATATCTCTACATAAAGGAGGAAACTCCACCGACCCCTCTAATTTCAGGCCCATTGCCATCCTATCTCCCCTTTCTAAAATTCTCGAAAAGTTTATACATAAACAGCTCATTTCATATCTCAGTCAAGAGAACCACCTAACCCCCACACAGCATGGTTTATGACCTCATCACAGCACCACTACTGCACTCCTATCATTTTCTCATTCTATCGCTTCTTCTCTTGACAATAACAAGCTAGCCTCTTGCCTATTCCTCAACCTCTCTAAAGCTTTTGATACTGTATCCCAGAACCTCCTTCTCTCCAAACTAACTCATCTTAATCTCTGTAACTCTTCTCTTAGCTGGTTTTCTAGCTATCTGTCTGATTGACTACAATCGGTTATATGGCTCTCTGCTACCTCTCCTTTCCTCTCTGTTCATAATGGGGTTCCCCAAGGCTCCATCTTGGGGCCCCCTCTTATTCAATATTTTTACCAACAATCTCCACCACTCCTGCTCACTCTTCACTCTTATCCAATATGCTGATGACTCAACTAGCATCTCCACTTCTGATAATCTACCTCACCTACTCAACCTCACTCATGAATCTCTGCACTCAGTTGAAAACTGACTCACTACCAATCAACTGCTGATTAACCTTAACAAAACTAAACTCCTACTCTTCCTTCTTAAATCTCTCCAACACCTCAAAACATCCTTCTCTGTCACCTCTCTAAATAACACCGCTATCAAAGTTGAATCTCACATTAAACTCCTTGGGGTTTACATAGGATCATAGCAGGTTACTAGGCTAATGGCCCTAGGGCCCTTACAAGCCTAGCCAAGAGTTTATCCCCAAAAAAGAAACCTCAGTCAGCACCTGTCTCCCCTGTCAATGAGGGAGAATGGTGAAACTCATGGGACCAATTTATGGATTCCCATCCACTCATCAAGGTTGTACTTGAAGAAGGTCAGTGAGGTACTCTGTTTGACATGTATGGGAAGTCTGTTCCAGAGATGGGGCAGCCTCTGGGAGACAAACCTGTCTCTCCAGAAAGTTTTGTTGATTTTGCATGCTAGATTTAGGCCTATTGAGCAAGTAATGCATAAGTATTTAGACTTATGGATATAGAGCATCTCTAGTAGGGCAGGTTCCGATATTGGCTTGTAGGTGAGACACAGATCACCTCTGTGCAATCTGTATTATACCGAGTAGAGTGATAGTGATTTAAGCCTGTCTGCATAGGATAGGTGTTGGAGGACATGGATTCTCTTTGTGAGGTATTTTTGTGGCCTTTCCAGTTGGTGCAGATGTTTGGAGAGGTACATACCAAATGGGGCATTATACTCAATTATAGGTCTAATACGGGAGGAGTACAGAGAGGTAATAACCTCCTTTTTTCTGATGAACCAAGTAAAAAGGCTTTTCTGACCACCGCCGCCACATGATGGTCAAATGTGAGATTGCTGTCAACCTGAGTACCCAGGTCTCTCACCACAGGTTGTGTGCTTAAGGGGTTGCCATTGATGTGGTAATCAGTAGGGGCCGTGTTTTTGCCGAATGGTACGATAATACATTTTTTTGAGTCTAACTTAAGGCCATGACTTTGGCACCAGTTATTTGCAGCTGTGAGACACTCTTGCAGTATATTAACATCAATTGGGGAGTCGATGACAGCACACAACTTACAGTAATCCACAAACTTGGTCAGCCACAGGTCCTTTGTCTTTGCCTGGACCTCTGAGAAGTATATGCCAAATAGTACAGGTTCCAGGACAGATCCCTGGAGAGCACCACTAGTGACAGGTCTGCTGTCAAAGGTGGCTGCACCTATTTTGATGCTATGGGTCCTATCTTTGAGCCAGTTGACCACCCATCTGACTAGATAAGGATTAACACCAAATTGTGTTAGCTTTTCAATAATGCCCGAGTGGGGGATTGTGTCAAAGGCCTTGGCCAGGTCAAGGTAAGCTATATGTACTGACTTTCCCTCATCCAGGGCCTTGGTGACAGTCTCAAAGAAGTCAACTAGACTCAAAAGGCAAGATCTGCCCCTGACAAAGCTGAATTGGGTGGGGTCAAGTGCTTGGAGATTGCCTATGTCCTTGTTTATGAGATCCATAATAATACGTTCCATGACTTTACAGATCAGACTTGTCAAGCTGATGGGGTGATAGTTTGCTGAGTCAGTAGTGGCACCACCTTTGTACAAGGGGATGACAATGGCAGTTCTCCATTCTGCTGGGATGAAGCCTGTAATTAGGCTGTGGTTGAAAAGGGTGCTCAATGGCAAAGCTTGCTGGAGATGGTGCAGAATACAGCCTGGGATGCTATCAGGTCCCATGGAAGCTGTGTTCTTTGTCTTGGATAGGGCCTTTAACACTTGATCTATGGAGATGTGATGTGTGGGCAAGTATTGTGGATGTCGACTGGGATTAGGGGGGCGATAAGGGGGTGAAGTTTGCCCTAAACCTATCAGCTAGCAGGTTGGCTAAGTCAGCAGGATCAGTGTAAGTGGTATCATTAAGTACTAGTTCGGAACAAACTTGGGCTTTGCCATGGAGGTTCCTAACATAACTGAAGAAGGGCTTGTGGTTTCCCTCTGTTTTAGAGGCTAGTTTCACCTCATAATTGGCCTTGAAAGTTTTCACTAGTGGTCTAATTTGTTTATTGAGGCGGAGGAGGGAGGTTTTCTGATTTGGAAATTATTCCTTTTTACCCTTGGACAACAGTTTCTTCCTTTTGTTGTAAAGCCTGTTGATAGAGAATGTCCACCAGACAGGTTTATGTTTCCTTAAGGAGCAGATTTTAATTCTGTTGGGTATGGCTGAGTCTATGCAGTTGTACAGGTGCTTGCATACTGCACTGATGCCCTGTTCAGCATAGTTGTCTGCATCATCTGAGGGTGGTGGTGGTTTAAAGCTACTGATACCCTCCACTGATACCCTCCCTTAGAAGGTTGTAGTCAGCTTTTGAGAAGTTTTTTTAGCCTGGTTATGGCTGAGCAGGGGTTGGGTGGGATAGAAACTTCAAATGAGACAGACCGATGATCTGATCTTACCAGGGAAGAACATACTATGGGGAGTGGTGCACCTGTCACCCATGTTGATGAGAACTAAGTCCAGTATGTTATCTCCCCTTGTGGGTGATGAGACCAGCTGATCTAGTGTGTTAGAACTGATGAAGTCAAGGAATTGTTGGGTGAGTGCATTAGTGCAGGAATAGTTCACACAGTCTATGGTGGGGTAGTTGAAGTCACCAAGAATCAGGGTGTTAGAGGGTACCTTGATGGAGTCAAGTAGGTCCAGGTAGGAGTTGTGGGTGTCCTGAGACATGGAGGAGGGTCTATAGCTAGCTATAACTTGGATGGGTGTCTTGCCAACTGTCAGTTGCACCTGGGGTAATTCCAGTGCGTCATGCAGGTAAACCAGTCTGGAGGTGTGCCTGTCCTTAATGAAGACAGAGAATCCACCACCTTTAGTCTTTCCTACCTCATTTTGGGGTCGGAAAGTGTGGAATGAGGTATAGCCTGGTAAGGCAGGGGTGCTCCCTGCAGCTCTGAACCATGTTTCTGTTACTGCACAGACATCACCATCTTCCAGTGTGAGGAAGAGCCTCCAGTGAGTGTATTTTCAGATTAAGGCTCCTAGCATTCAGCAGCATGACCTTCAATTTGCTTTTTGACAGATCATTTATGTTGGAAGGTTTGTCTTTGGGACATAGCCTAAAAAAGGCACAATGGGGGAGAAAAGAGCTTTGGCCAAGATCCGGAACCCCAGGGGTAACAGGTGGAGGCCATCTCTGGCAAAGCATCAAGGCCTGTCAACCATGTCATTCTAGGCAGACAGATACTGGATCCCCTTAGAAAGACACCAGAAACTAAGCCAACTGTTGAAGTCAAACATCCTTTGTTGGTATTGCGGTATCATTCTTGGTGAAGCTAGGATGCTCCTTAGGGCTAGGGTCATACCTGTCTGGAGCATGTACTCTGAGAGCTCAGTCATGTCTCTCTTCATATAGTCCAGGGAGGTACATCTCAAGTCATTCACATCAACGTGGACAATGACAGAGTCATACTTGTACCTGTTGTGGAGAGACTTAAGTGTGTGCGTGATGTGGCGGATCCTAGCGCCTGACAAACAGCTGACCATGACCTTCTCCTTGTTGAGCCTGGTGAGGAGGACATCAGTGTGTCTCACTATTGAGTCTCCAATGACTAGTATCTTTGGTGTATTGTTATGCCTTATGGGCTGCATTGGTTTAATGTTATGCCTAATGGGCTGTGTTTGTGAGACACTAGTGTGTTGACTACTGTGTGCGATGTGATTGGTGTTGTGTGTGAAATGTTTGTGAGTGTGTTTTGGGGGGGGTCTCTGTTGTTTAGGTAAGTTTTTGTTGAGGATCCCTGCATAGGTGGGTATGTGGCTCTGTGATGTGGTGCTTGTACTGGCAATCTCCTCTTTGTCAGGAGTACTGACTGGTTTTAGAGAGCATGGATTCCAGCTTACTGATCTAGATGCATCTCTTGCAAGTAGAAGAATTATGTGCTAGGAGAAGGGGACTGTCTGTGAACATGAGGCAGTTGCTATACTGTCTCAATATGCTCATATCAACCAGGCTGGCAGGAGAAACTGATGGGAATTGTCCAGACCTGGTGCTCTGTATACTTGATGGACTTATGGAGAATAGGGTTTGATAAGGGTTTGTCTGCAAAACCCTAAATGTAAAATGAATGACCTGAAGCACAAGTTCTACAACCAAACAACCAAAACTAAGATGCTTAGAATATTAATCAGGCTACTAACAAGCAGTAATAAGTGCAAAATAAGGGACTAGAACACTTAAGAGCACACAGAACAGCAAACTAAGGTTCTACAATAGAAGATAGGTAAGTAAGAGCAGTTGAATAAAGTAGAAATATATATATATATATATATATATATATATATATATATATATATATATATTTTTTTTTTTTTTTTTTAGTGGAGAGGAAGGGAAGAGAGAAGATTAAGAGACTATAGGGGTTGTCCTTTCCCAGTGCTCTGTCTGTACACAGCAGAAGAGATGGGACTGGTAGGAGTTTCTGAAACCAAAATATGATCTCACTGTATTCAGTTGAGTGAGCAAATGAGATGGGCCCAGAAGGAGTGTCCAAAAACAAATTTACAGCAGGAGCAGGAAATTCCAAAGCCACCAAGATTAACAGCACAAGAACAGGGAGAGAGGTTGGGCAATTAACTGCAGAGGGACAGGACCACAATATTCAATTAATATTAAATGAAACAAATAAATAAAATGCAATACTATCTTAAACAATGCAAGTGCTGAGAAAAGTATACTTAAATCAGCTTGTGTGTCCAGTTGATAGCAGGTAGATCACAGCCAACACTCAGATCAAAAGAAGACAAAATCTGCAATGAACCCAAATGGCTATCACTTTTCGCACTTCTAGCAGGCTACCTGCAAAGAGACAGAACCAGAAAATTCAATTAATATTCAATGAAACAAATAAATAAAATGCAGTGCTATCTTAAACAATTCAAGTGGAGAGAAAAGTATACTTAAATCAACTTATATGTCCAGTTCATAGCAGGTAGATCACAGCCAACACTTAGATGTTGAGCAGATGATGAACTCAAGTTTGACATCCACATCAATAACTGTACTAAAAAGACACACCAAAAACTTGGTCTTCTGTATAGGAACATAAAATTCGTAACTCCAGAAACCAAAATCTCACTAGCTCATGCTTTCCTACTCCCCACCCTTCTATGCGCCACCCCTATATTTACCCACCTCCAAAAGAACCTGTCTACTAAACTTGAACTCACTTACAATAAAATACCCAGCTTTGCCAGTAATCTCCCTTAACGATCACATCACTAACTTTCCCTAAACAAACTCCACTGGTTGGAAATCCAACATCAACTCCTCCTACCACAGCTCTACCTGGTCCACACTATCCTACACCAACCCATAGTTTGTCCATCTCTGGCATACCTCATCTCCCCCTATATTCCTAATCATGGCCTGCGTAGCTCTGACCAACTCTTGCTGCAAATTTCCAAACCCAATAAATCCATTGAAAAAATGCTTTATAGCCACTTTGTCTCCTCTGTCTGGAACAAACTCCCTCTCCACATACAGTCTCTTAACAACACAACCAGTTTTAAAATAGCTTTAAAGGAATTTCTGCTCATCTCCTGGATCTGCTCCTGCAAAGACCCCAAATGAAGTTCACCTTGACTGCCTTTTCCCTGTTTCCCCCTTTACTATTATTTGCCCCCTCATCTAATTTCCCCAAGTACCATCTTGTTCCATAACTTCTCTTTAATCTGGTTCAGCACAATTATATTATTATGTTTTTCCTTTGGTATTACTATGTAAATCTCAAATATTTGTTATTACTATGTATATCTCAAATATTGCATTATGTATTTTTATGGCTTTTATTTTCTCTAAGTGTTTAATTCTCACTGGTTTTTAACTTTATGTAAACTAAAACTCTTCTCCTTGGGTCTCTGCTGAAAAAGGGCATGCTGCCCAGCCAGACTAACCCGGTCAGCAAATGACAAATAAATAAATAAATGATCACACTACTGAACAAATAATGTAGTATACATCATATGCAAATGACTTAACGGCATGCAAACAAGTACCAATATGCTAATGAGAGGTATTGCATATGTAAATGATAATGTCAAACATGACTGTAAGAAAGAATAACATTAGTTCCATAAGAATACCAGGATTTTCTGCTTTAAAGAAGCTTTGATCGCATTGTGACATTATGATGCTAGGAATAGCATCAGCATGAAATGATCAGCATGCATTTGTGGCCACCATTGGATTCAATATCCATGATGTTGAGTTTCTGTCATCTGTGTCAATGATGGGCTCACTAGTAGCTAATAACCCATCGCTTCCATGACCACAATATTGTTGAGTACTCTACTGTGTAAAGAAAAACACCAAACTGGAGTTAGTAGACATATGCTGCCCACACATGGAATCAAGAGAAATCAAGAAATGTTGATCCTAGTCTGCACAAAGGTTTCTGTAGCATTAACTATTCTTGTTATAGAGACATTTCTACTTCCAACAGGATCATGTTAGGAGCTTTACAGATGTTAACCTTGAAGATCCTACATCATTTCCTTGGCATGTTGCTTCATCATTTAAAGAAGTGTATCTAGTTTCCCTGGACAGCAAAGGTGAGAGCCACCACTAGTTAGACATTCTATGGCATAGCCCATTCGCCAAGGTCATGGGATCATTAACTGCAGCCATATTGCCATCAAGACTTCACTTGTTCCAACTGGTATCCAGTATATCAAATGGAAGGGTTTCCACTCCATCAATTACAAGGTAGTATGCATCATACAGGGTATTAAATATAATGTATCTGTGCACCATTCAGGCAGCTTAGATGCCAGAGAGAGAATCATCTAGTTTGCAGTTGAACACATCACTACCCACAGGGTCCTGGATATACTGTTCCTATGGCTGTAGGTAGCAAGCCACTTATAATGGTGTCCTCCATTGTCCAATGTCTGTTGCAGGTGATGCAGAATATGCCCTGAAACCATAGCTTGTGATGTACATCCATAACCCCCAAACCATGGTGAAGATGGTATAAAACAACATACCCTTGCAGACATAGACTATCATCAGATGTGTTTGGACTTATGAAGAATTAATACCCTTGTAATAGCACTTCTGTCCTCTGAGTAGTGGAACTTTCCAGCCATTCTTTTGGTCCCATCACATGATGTGTAGACTTCTGAGTTACCATGATGTGCTTCAGTGTGTTTATATATATATATATATATATATATATATATATATATATATATATATATATATATATAAACTGTTCTTGGCAATCACCGATGTCTCAGCACTGTTCTCCACCCACAGTTGGCGACCACAGTCCTGTCTGTTAATATGCTGTTTCCATTCAAACCAAGTACCACAGTGACAACAGAAATGGGCATGTAACCACAGCTTGCCATCCAACATCATTGTGCTGATATGTGCTTTAACCTACGTACAGGAGGCCTCATATCTCTACAGCATGTCTTGGGAGCTTTGTGCATATGATACTCTTTCTGAATAGTACCTCCTGCTGTCATTGCCTTCTGTTGTTAAGGACAGACTGTACTGATTAATGTCTATGTTTTATTTTACAGTGGTCTAGAAACTTATATTTAGTTATAAGGCCTACTTAAGGAGACATGACAGGTTGTTCAAGCGGTAGGTAAATGCAGTATGTAGATAACTGTACTTACCAACTGAAATAAAGCTATACTCTGCATGTGCAATAATCTGTGTTTTTTTTTATTCTCTTTTTTGTTTCCTCTTTCTACAGTGTCTGCTGTGGTGCACAATGAGGCATGGCTATGGCCTCATGAGTCTTTACCACCTCATGTCCCTGCAATGAGGCCATCAGCAGTTGCTAGGCCTGTGCTAGTAGTTTCTCAGCCCCCTTTCAGGAGGGATGGGCATAGGCTTCTCCTCCACAAGAGTTCTGGAGGGGTCTGCCTAAGTCATTCAGCAGTATGTTTGGTGGCTGGTCACAGATGAGATGGGTTGGTAGTGGGATAACTGCACTAGCACGCTGGATCATCTCCTTGTGTGGCTATGACCTGTGACTCTGTTCATTGGGTCAAAAAAAGGTATGCCAACTCATGTCAGCTATGCAGGAGACTAACATCTAGGTGGTTTACTATCTGAACCTGTTAGACAGGCCCTCTGCATCCCCAATCCCCCGTCATCATGTTCCCATTCTTTGTGTGTCACTTCCCATACCCTGTTTGTTGTCCAATTGTCCAGTCACCTATTATTCTCTCTTTGTCTGTGTCACAGCATTATCACTCCCTGCTGTGTGTTCATACCACCCCTGTCCAGTCACCTATTATTCTCTCTTTGTCTGTGTCACAGCATTATCACTCCCTGCTGTGTGTTCATACCACCCCTGTCCAGTCACCTATTATTCTCTCTTTGTCTGTGTCACAGCATTATCACTCCCTGCTGTGTGTTCATACCTCCCCTGTCCAGTCACCTATTATTCTCTCTTTGTCTGTGTCACAGCATTATCACTCCCTGCTGTGTGTTCATACCACCCCTGTCCAGTCACCTATTATTCTCTCTTTGTCTGTGTCACAGCATTATCACT